>NC_059389.1:16510000-16752500 GCF_019703515.2 Myxocyprinus asiaticus
TCAATGATACGATCCACATACCACTTCAACACACGAATCAAATCCCTAGGGACACAGACAGTGAATATTACTTCAAAACTTCAAGAGCAATGAGAGGAAGAACTTATAAATTGTTCTTGTAAATTGACTGTCATTGTGTATGTGCAAATGAAGTTGGTATGTGCATATCCTGCATGGAACATGCCTCATATCACAAATAATTCATCTAGAGGGTTTGTGATTTAGCCAACTAGGAAATTTTCTTATGATGGTCCTGGAACAATCAACAATCAAAGGCCAAACCCTAAGCTTAAAACTATCCCTAACCCCAGAATAAGAGGGTGTTGGAGCCTTTGTTATTATGCACTCTTTTTTTATACCTAGCCATCAGGTGTTTACAGCAAGTCGAGGCACACAGTTTTCCTACCGCTTTTGTGTTTCACTATAGAATGGATTATTTCTCGATTTTTGGACAACTTAACTTCATAGAGTGCAACAGACTGGTTATGGAAGAAAAAGAAAATCTGTATTACCCTGGAATTAATAATAAAAAAAAAAATAATAAAAAAAAAAGTTATCACAGATACGATGAGGTTTTGAATACAGCTGCTGAGAGAGTGACCGTAAACTTGTCATCTTCTCTCCACTGACGGTCGTAATCCATCAATTTCTATTTTTTTCTTTGTTTGGAAAGTTGTGGAAACGTAATAGTGCCATTTTCGTTTGATGTTGGAGCAAATGGATAAGCAAAAATGATATATGCCATGGTCTCCCATTCACCGCTTTTGAAGTTTACCCTGCTATCTTTTACTTCTGTGCTTCAAAACCCAGAAGTGTGAAAAGGGTCCATAGGGATTTTCGAATTAAGATCTGTGGTAAAAAAATTACTTTAAGAGACTTTCACATACATTACACACAGTCATACCTCAATTGTGGATTTTGAAGCCATTTTCTCCCCAATTTGGAATGCCCAATTCCCAATGTGCTCTAGGTCCTCGTGGTGGCATAGTGACTCGCATCAATCTGGGTGGCGGAGGACGAATCTCAGTTGCCTCCGCGCCTGAGACCGTCAATCTGCACATCTTATCATGTGGCTTCTTGAGCGCGTTACCGTGGAGACATAGCACGTGTGGAGGCTTCACACTATTCTCCGCGGCATCCACGCACAACTCACCACGCGCCCCACTGAGAGCGAGAACCACATTATAGCGACCACACGGAGGTCACCCCATGTGACTCTACCCTCCCTAGCAACCAGGCCAATTTGGTTGCTTAGGAGACCTGGCTGGAGTCACTCAGCACGCCCTGGATTCGAACTCGTGACTCCAGGGGTGGTAGTCAGCATCTTTACTCACTGAGCTACCCAGGCCCCCTTGAAGCCATTTTCTTTTGAAAAATACATGTGGTTTTGCATCGCTAAATAAGGACAACAACAGGTGTTAATTTCATACAGCATGTAGCTCCCATGCTCATAGTAGTTGTAGTCCTTAATTAGCATTGTGATAGCAACATGTATTTTTAAAAAAACAGTGTGTGTCAAAATTAACATTTGAAGTAAGTAATTTTAACAATAGGCCTTATTTTACTAATTTATCTAAATCATCCATTATAAAAACCCATAGGGAACCCATTTCTGAGGAAACCCATGGTTCAAAAAATGCTAACTGTCTTGACTACAACCTGAACAGCTCTACTGAGTATAGATTTTATGTTTTTGTTTTGTGCCTGGATTAATCAACAGTAAAATGAGATTTTCCATCTGCCCTTGTGATTGATTTGCGTGTTGGAATTTCACACCTGACTGCAAATCAATGACTAGGAAAGATGTCAACTTAACAGAGGGAAAAAATAGGTTGATAAAACTGAAAGTTGTTCACTCCTTAACCCTAGCCCTTAACAAAACCTTAAAATCAAATTGGTTGATATGAATGTTGTTCCAGGACCAACAAGGATGTTCATCCAGGAACATGTCCTATTCAAACACATCACTTTAAAAATTGTTCATGCACCTTCTGGTTTTCAAATAATTTAAGGCTCATTTATACATACAGAATAAGTTCTTGCTAACATATCAAAGCCATTCCATGAGGCTTAACATGATTGATCACACTTAATTGGTTCTAGAACAAACTTAAGAGTCAATTACAGCCAATGGAAGCGAATGGGGCCAGTCCGTAAACTTTAAAATATTTACTGTTTCAAAAGTATAGCCACAAGACGTAAACAGTATGCTTGTATACATGATTTTAGTTGATAAAATCTCTCACTAAACTTTTCTGTGTAAGGTTATAACCAGTTTTACAACTTTGTTGCATAACGACGTATTGTCAACAAACCCTAAAACGCCTGTAAAAATGAAGATTTAAACAACTTTACAGCTCAAATAATATGAGTTTTAACAGAAGAATTATTGTAAGTGCTTTTATCAAATTATCAGCTTCACATTTCTGTCTTTAAACCCTCCAAAAATTGGCCCCATTCACTTCCATTGTAAGTGCCTCACTGTAACCTCAAAAAAGGACGCTCTAGTCAAAAAAACTTTTTTGTGGTAATCAACATTATGCCACAAATGCTTTGGATTGAGCTAAGCTTGTATTGAACCTGGAATATTCCGTTAAGCAAACTGGCTTGGAAAAGTCTAAATTATCTGTGTGATGATAACAATGAATTAGTAGAGTTAGAGTGCAAAGGCATTTACAGTATGAATACTTGATGTAGCTGCCAAGATCTGTTTAAAAACGTAGACTGAGTTAATGACCTCAAGGCATGTACTTTTTAGCCATTCAACACTCATTAAACTGTTTAAAACGTCCTTAGGTACAATCCATCAAGATACGTGTGAGTGGAGGGGTGGGTTTATTCACAGTTTGTGTGTCTGTGTGTGATATAACGATGTGTAGGTCTGAGGTTTAGAATAATTGGAAGATATACTTGAACAAATAATGAGAACTTGAGAGGAGAGTTTCTTTGGTTGAACTTTTCAAGTTTGCTGCATTACTTAATGCACCATTAATGTTTAAAGTAAGAAAAAGAGAAAGAAATGAAAAGAGTGAAACTGGGTCTTTTACGGGCCTGCAGTTTATTTTGGAAGCCCAGGAGGGTAATTTAGCAATAAGGAGAAAAATGTTAACATTCATGGCAAGGGAATGCAATTAATGTTAAACACTGCGTATACCCAAGCTCACCCCAAATGATTTCATTTAAAATCCAATTACGCTTTAATTAAACAGATTTTACCACTCCACTAATCTGTTATATGTTTTGATTTTCAATATGTTTCAGGCAGTTGGTTTTAGCACATGGAGTACAAACATGTCAAGGCTAATCAAAAATTGTGTTCCTTGTAAAACCATATTTAACCACGTCTGATTGTTAATATACACGTCTTGGCTACAATATCTAGCAATCAGTTCTGTTTGAATTTCATTTCAGTTCAATTGAAAATATACGGTGGCTGAGAAGTGCACAACACAACCAAATTAGCAAAGTAAATAAAAGCTGAAAACACAATGGAAAGAATAGCTGCAGGTACTGTGACGTAATTTTTCGCATCATTGCCTGGTTGATTCGAGCAAATGTTGATCAAGTGATGTGCATTAAGAGTTTTAGTAGAAACTCAACCAGGTATTGGTCAGAGCACTTAACCCCTTAAACTCTGGTGCATTTTTGGGCTACCTTCTGCAATTTTTCACACTCAAATTTAAAAGCTCTCCATTTACACATACTGTGGAATAATTGCAAAAAATTGGTCTAATTTTTTCAGAACATCCCCCCAAATAATAATAATAATAAAGACTCTGATTATTCATTAAAAAAAAATATATTGTATATGTTTACAATCTTGTGATGAACAGAAATTTCAACAACAACAAAACAAATGTGTTTTTTTGGGGGGGGTGTTGTTGTCCTAACTTTGTAAGCATGTAATTCGTAGACATTCAGTCTAATTTTCAGTTCTTGCACCACCCCCATTGTTTCATCAAATATCTCAGCCTCAGAGTGGACTAGAATCTGAGATTCTCCCTTTTGCAATGATATTAAACAATTTAACATATCAAACATATTTTACTTATGATTTGTTTAGCATGCTTTTCCCGCTGGACTGCATATTTTGTTCTGGAAATCTTAGATATATAATTTGATTATTAACTTAAGCAGGCTCTAATACAAGTATAAAATGGCTAATTTTGTAGAAAACTGCCTAAGTAAAAGCTGATATAAAATATTTTGCTACTTGGGTTTTACAGCTCAAGACACTTGTATTACAGAAATCATATTTCAGTTTGTAATTCTTTTGAAAATCTTTCACACTGTGGTATTAGGGCAACAAAATAAAATGCACATTCCTGAGAATTAGAGCTTTCATTTGATATATGACTTGTCCGTTTAGGTTCTATGTGAAAAACTTTTACATTCACACTAATATTTCTACTGCATTACCTCTAGGTGTCGCTCTTTTCCACGCAGATGTTTTCAGCCCTTATTTTGTTATTTTATGTAATATAAATGCAAAATTGATGGTATTCTATGAAAAGTTCAGATTCTAAGCTTTCAAATGATACCCCATATGCCTGACTTACAGTATGTATCCGGGGACTTTGACGTTTGAAGCGTACACTTCAGGGACGTGCTGTCCATATAAGAAAAATTACATTATGAAATATTTAAATATATTTGTTAATATAAACTACTGTTTTCTTTCAAATTCATCATCATTCAACAGTTATTCATGTATTCGATTTGGCGCCACCCTCAGGTATAAGCTCTTTATGTTATGCTTTCTCTGATTCCATTATTTACCGCCCTTTCATTCAACATTGTACATTCATTCAAATTGAATCATGCTCGCTACTACAAATGACCAAGGTAAGCATGCTTACCAAAATGAGTAATCCAATCAGAAGCTCCTTCCTTCAGTCACGTTACCTGATAGGCTAGATTTCACTTTTGTGTCAACATGTTCAAGTTCACGTAACTAACGCGTTATTAAGCGCTAAAATGAATATCTGCAGTGTAAGCATCGAAGACCTACGTGGATTTGGCAAAGTTAATTTCAATTAAGAATCGAGAAAGAGAGGCTATCGAAACTTCAACAAGCAGGCGACTTTTACAACAAAGTGACAGAGATGTTCGTTTGCAAGGAGAGACGCATGGATTTTGTGTTCAAGTAAATGTAAGTTAATATATTTATTACAGGGTTCACACATTTTGACTAGTAAATTTCCATGACTTTTCCAGGACATTTTCATGAATTTCCAAAACTATTTTGCAGCGTTTTCAAATGTTTCTACTAGGGCTGTTTATTTAACATGTTAATTCGGTGGAATTAATTATATATAAAAATAACGTGTTAAACAAATTAACAATTAATCGCGTCCCCGGACCGTGATAAGGAATATTTCTGCCATCTGAGCAATTCAAGCATGAAGTACCACCCGTTTTCAGCAGGGGGCAGTAAGCATGTGTAGAACACATCACACTCAGGCTGCTTGATACTTGCAATATCACAAGATGAGAACACGTTCTTGCTTTCAAACACAGCTTGATGGAGTGCAATTCCGAATGCAGGGATCTCGAGATGTGTTTTTCTACATTTCAAACCACGTTTAACTCGACATGGTGACCGAAAAAGCTGTTTATGGCGCAACACAACCAAAGCGCTCTAAAAGTGTTCATCTGACCCATATGTACATTGATGCGTCCTTAGAAAAGCCCTTATCTGACAGATTGACTAATTTAATTGCAAAATGGATTGCTGTGGACTGTAGGCCAATGCTAGCATTATGTTCAATAATATGGACATAAAAATATTGCCTTTTAAAGCCATTTTTTGTCTTATCATAGCTTCACTTGTCTTCCACATTAATGTAATGTTTTTTAATTATTTGGATTATTATTTTATAATATAGATTTTTATAATTATTTAAATAAAACTATTTATATTTTTTTGATCATTATATGTTATTGTTATTATTGAATTATTTTTATTTGTGGGGCTTTCTCAGCAAATATTTATATATGTGATCAATTATGGTTAATTTAATTAATTACTATGCATATCATGTAATTAATTCAAAAAGAAAAAGAAAAAAAATTGATTGACAGGCCTAGTTTCTACCCATTTGTGAAAAACTGTATACAGCATTTGCTTTGTAATAACTCACAAAATGTTTATTTTATTATTATAATTATTATTATTATTATTTTATTTTTGCTGTGAACACTGTTTTTGGGAGTTGAGAAGAGAAAGTTCTCTTGGAAGGAGTCGTGGGACATGGAAGCATTTCGAACCAGCTTCATTATACGAGCCACATACGATGTCCTGCCATCTCTCAAAAACCTCAGCCAGCGTGAAAGCCCCCTGCTTTTGCTCCGGTACACTGATGCGACTCTTGACAGAAAGATCAAGGGACATCAGTGACAACCAGTGCAGGTCTTCTCTCATGTTTTCCATTAAAAACAGGAGAATGTATGTGATACTGAGACTTTTAATGATTGCTCATCAAGAAGTAAATAATAACACTGCTCAGACTCACAAGCAAACATCACCATAAGCTTAAATTAACATGGCAAGTTATTACATACAAACATTTGAGCCTTAATATATTCAAACAATAATGTAAATATGAAATTTACTAATTCCTTGTACACTATCCATATGAACTTGAGCAATCATAAGCGAACTTTTCTAGCGTTAATGAAGTGCCAAATGAGACACCGCATGGTGCTACGCCTATTCACAAACTACTTAGTTTACGCAGCAATGCATTTTGCTGCTCCGCGTGGGCTCTGAGTAGCGCTTATTCACGTTGCTCTGCCAAACTTGAAGAATTATCAGCACACTTGTACTGCTGAAAATATTTGTTAGAAAATTCCATTACTTTTCCAAAACATTCAGTGTTAACTTGTTTTTCCATGACATTTCCAGGCCTGGAAAATACAATGTCTAAATTCCAAGACTTTTCCAGGATTTCCATGCCCGTACGAACCCTGTTATTAAAAATCTAAAATAATTTCTTCTGGTTAGTCTGAGGCTATGAAGTGGTGATCTGGCAATCATGTCCTTCTTATGTTATGTCTTTTTTATAGTTCTAACGTTAGGGCGCAGCCGTGTCCACGTTATATTTGCCTTGTGGATTTAGGTTAAGATTGTTGTCTTTGGTGGTCAGATAAGTTATTTGCTGCTGTCCGTTCCAGTGTTTCTGACCTGTGGGAAGAGTGACGTGTGAGGCCTACAGTATGATGCTGAAACTAGTAACTGGCAATATTTACTTTTTCTTTTTGTTGTATGTCAAAACAAGCTCTTCTGACACTATGGTTCATTGTATGATTTAATGGACATAAACATGCTCGGCTCAATATATGACAATCTTTAATTTGTGTGATATGAGCAATATTACGGTCCTGAATTGAAAACAGTTTGGTCATGAAGTTCACCATGGTGACGTAATTGTTTCCATTGACTGGTGGGTTGTAAGGCAACAATTTACATCAATGAGATTTATGCGACATTACACTCACCCCTATAATGTGTTTTGGGTACAGCGTTTAATAATGTGTAATAAAAATCTTTGATGCTTGCCCAGTCTCAAAGCCCACAGCACATGCCTGGTACACTTATTTCGCGATGTAGCGCCCCCCATGGACCCGCCAAGTTTTATTTGCTTGCTAATTTGGTTGTGTTGTGCACCCCTCGGCCATCGTAAAAACATCATTGGACACTTGGAATTGTAAAACTGGACATGCCATAAATTATTTAAAGGAAATAGACCTTTCAATTCACCAATTTTGGGCTGCGTAGCAAATGTTAATCCCATTATGTGACCTCTACTGTTTATCCATTAAAAATAACCATGGCAAATGTACTGTATACTGCTATCATCAACAGCTCACATTGCTTTCAGCATTATATTTGCTTCAGATACTGCCAGATTCTGACACACAGATTGAACCTAGCTGCTTTAAAATCCTCTGTTTCTCTTTTCCCTGAAACCAACAGCCCCCGATCGCCACAGAATCCATCAGGACTGCAGATTAACCTTACTGTGTCTTTGAGCATGCTGTGAGACAGAGTGCCGTGTGAAGATGTGCAATCCTGTGTGTGTGTGAATGATTAAAAAGCAAATAACAGGACAATAAAGTGAAAATGGGCTGTCGAAAAAGTATCAGTATAGAATCCTTAAGGGACTTATCAAGGAAAACATGATTTTCTATCTCTTTTCAAATAAATGTTCGATCCATAGTCTAACATTCAAAATCAACATCCCTCCCCAGTCCACCCAAACCATTTTTTTCAACAAAGCTGCAAAAAAGCGTCATTCAGAAATCATCATGGTACTGATCTCACAATTACAACCAAATTAACATACAGTATGACCACTCATGTTTACATAACACCATTCATTATTAAAAAATGGCGAGTAGTTATTCATTTTACATGCTTAGAGTAAGAATGGGCGGTACAACAGTATGTAACTGTGGTGATGGGGGCGTGGTCAAACAACGTCTGTGGAGAGTGAGGCCACGAGAGGAAGAACGTTAAGGATTGACACAGAGTGGGAAATGATCTCTAACAGCTGTGTATGTTTGCAGTGAGAGCTGAGAGGTATATAAAAATGCAGTCCAGTCCGCCAAAGGAGAGAGAGAGAGAAGCACGAAGCTGTGTGCTGAAAAGCAAACAGTGATGAAAATACTGAAAAGTGTGTAGAAATAAAAATTCACATGGATTGTTTATCCGGCTCTCGCTTCCTTTACAAGAGAGCTAAGAACCTGTCACAATATCTTTACAATGGTAACAGGAGATGATTTTTCTATTTTCTTTGTACCATGGTATATATATTTGTGCAGCTATCAATGGGCAAAACTCTTCACATTATTTTAACATGATCAAATATACAAAGAAACATGGAGTAATTATGCAAAGATACAAAGCAGGGCCTGTCCCAAAAAAGTCAAAATTAGGAATAGCTTAAAACGATAGTTCACCCAAAAGTTAAAATTCTCTCATCATTTACTCACCCTCATGCCATCCCAAATGTTTATGACTTTCTTTCATATGCAGAACACAAACAAAGATTTTTTAAAGAATATCTCAGCTCTGTAGGTCCATACAATGCAAATGAATGGGTAACAATATTTTGAAGCTCCAAAATGCATATAAAGGCATCATAAAAGTAATCCATAAGATTCCAGTGGTTAAATCCACAGAAGTGATATGATAGGTGTGGGTGAGAAACAGATCCTAGTCCTTTTTTTTTACCATAAATTCTCCTCCCTGCCCAGTAGGTGGCGATATGAACGGAGAATCTGAACCGCCAAAAACAAAAGAAGAAAAATATGGAAGTGAAAGTGAATTTGGAGATTGATGGTAAAAAAAAGGACGTAAATATTGATCTGTTTCTTACCCACACCTATCATATCACTTCTGAAGATACTCTCTGTCTTCAAAAAAATGGCAAAAGACACATCTTTTCCATGAGCACTTAACCATGCACTCCTCTTTTGTAAGTCGCTTTGGATAAAAGCGTCTACCAAATGAATAAATGTAAATGTAAATAAGGATTTAACCACTGGAGTCTTATGGATTAATTTTGTACAGACTTTATATCCTTTTGGAGCTTCAAAATTTTGATACCCATTCACTAACAATGTATGGCCCTACAGAGCTAAAATATTCTTCAAAACATCTTCGTTTATGTTCAGCAGAAGAAACAAAGTCATACACATATGGGATGGCATGAGGGTGAGTAAATGATGAGAGAATTTTCATTTTTGAGTGAACTACCCCTATATTAAGGTATGACGTAACTGCGCTTAGTGCGCTTTGTGCAACTTTCCACATTAATATAAAACAGAAACCACTTATCTGTACTGTATATCTGCTACTTTACAATAACTTTGAATGTGGCTCATTCGGTCAGAATGATCAGTTTTATCATATTTTCGTTGCTATTTTGAGTCTTTTGTTTTAAACTTTTATAATGGGAAGCAGCTGTTTTTGCACTGATGCCTGGATTCTCATCATTAGTTATGAATAATCCTATCTTTTGGTTTGCATCCATCCAAATAAAAGGAGAAAATAATAAAATGAGAGGAAGTACCTTTCATTATTAAGCCCCGAAAAAACAGGCCTTAAAAAACAATGTTTTAGTTTCCAACAAAAATAAATGACCAAGTTCAGGCATGAAACTCTGAATGGCGCAAGCTGATAGGTTCTTTGAACTTGTTATCTGCTAGCCAATCAGCTGGCTCACCTGTGATATGTCTGGCCAATTAGCTCACATGGTATAAGCTGATAGGTACTTTGACATGTATTCAGGGTTCGAGTAGGAAGGACACAGGAGCCGGTTTCACAGTCCACAGTTAATGCAGTTGTCTTCACCTTCACAACAAAGTATTGGCTTTTCAGCTTCACAACAAATTATTGGCTTCCATCTTCACAACAAAGTATTGGCTTTTCAGCTTCACAACATATTATTTAGAACACACATAGCGTCTCTGGTCTCCCAGTATGTCGCTCAGGTGGCATTTTAAAGCCCGTCTCCATCGTCCCTGAAACAAGACACAGGTGTTTAATATCAGTAATCACCAGGTGATTCACATTAGTGAGATCAGTCAAGGGGCTGGTGACATCAGAAAAATTAGGCACAAACCTTCTGTAATAGCCAGCCAGACCCAAGAACTGTCTCACCTCCTTTTTGGACTTGGGATGTGGGCAGGCTGCTATCGCTGCGGTCTTATCAATTTGGGGCAGTACCTGCCCATGACCCAAGTGGAAGCCCAGATACCGTACTTCCACCCGTCCAATTGCGCACTTTTTTCTCGGGTTTGCTGTGAGTCCCGCCTGTCTCAGCAACCTCAGAACGGCTCTTAGATGCTGCATATGCCTCTACCAGTCATTACTGTATATAATAATGTCGTCCAAGTAGACAGCGGCATATGTGGCGTGTGGCCGGAGGATCTTATCCATTAGGCGCTGGAACATGGCGGGAGCCCCGTACAAACTGAACAGAAGAGAGATGAATTGGTGTAATCCAAACGGTGTGGAAAAGGCAGTTTTCTCTCGTGATAATGGAGTTAAGGGGATCCAACCGATCGAGCAAATTTTGTTGTGACAACTGACCCAGAGTATGTAGCTTTGCTCAAAGATCAAGGACATATTGAATTTAATTTTTGCTCTGGGAAGGCAAACCCTCTCACGCCTCCTGTATGACGTCAAGCACCCAACGTCAAGCACCCAACGTCAAGCACCCCACGTCCATACAGGAGCTCGAAGGGGGAAAACCCCGTGGAGGCTTGCAGGACCTCCCTGACTGCAAATAATAGGGGTTCCAGCCATTTGTCCCAATTTCTAGCATCTTCATGCACGAACTTGCAAATCATGTTTTTCAGTGTTCGATTAAATCGTTCAACCAGCCCGTCAGTTTACAGGTGATAAACGCTGGTGCGAATCGTTTTAATTCCCAGCAATTCATAAAGTTTGTGTAGTGTACGTGACATAAACGTTGTGCCTTGGTCAGTGATGATTTCTTTAGGAATCCCCACCCGGGAGATAATTTTGAAGAGTGCCTCCGCAACACTGCATGCTGAAATGTTGCGAAGAGGCACTGCTTCTGGATATCACGTTGCATAATCCACCACAACTAACACAAACTGATATCCACGTGCTGACCGTTCTAATGGCCCGACGAGGTCTATACCAATTCTTTCGAAGGGGGCCTCGATCAATGGTAATGGGCGCAATGGCGTTCTTGGGGTGGCCGGTGGATTCACCAACTGACAGTCGCAGCATGCCGCACACCATCTGTGCACATCTCCGTGAATGCCCGGCCAATAAAAGTGGGCCATTAACCGGTGTAGTGTTCTCTCTTGTCCTAAGTGACCTGCCATAGGATTATGGTGAGCCGCCTGGAAAAGTGCTTCGGAACGGCTCCTCGGGACTAATAACTGGGTTGTATTTTTGTGGGTCTGAGTGTCCTGCGTCACTCTGTAAAACTGGTCCCTAATAATTGAAAAATATGGATATATGAGGGCGACATCAGGCTGGAGCTGCTGGCCATTGATTACTCTCACTTGGTCAAAGGCGTGCCTAAGGGTTTCATCATGCCACTGCACTAGAGGGAAATCCCCCTCCGGGAACTCCCTAAGGGTGGGAATGCTGGAGGACTCCCCCCCTGTGTCACTCTGACGCTGAGCAGACGTGGACGGCCCCGGCTCTGCTTCCCCAGCCATCGCGTCACACATCACACACACTGAGATTTTGGTTTGCAGGACCCATCTACACACAGCGCTTTTAATAACCTTTTAAACCCCGGCCAATTTGTTCCCAGAATCAGTGGATGGGTGAGGTGGGAATTAACCGTGGCCTCCACTCTGTTTTACCCCCTGAAATTGAATGATGGTAGTCACTACCGGATATTTGTGAATATCCCCATGCACACACCTCACGATCACCTTGTGGTTTGTACCCAAAGCTCCGTCATGAACCAAACTGTGGTGAATCGAGGTTTGATTGCAACCAGAATCCACCAGAGCTTGGTATGTACGGCCCTTAATTTTTACCGGTATCCTGGTAGGCCGCCATGTGGGCTTGGGCCAGCTGGACGGCATCATCCACCGACGTGAGGCGATGGCACTGGACCCATTCCATGGTACCTCGGGGCAGATGTACGGTTAGTTGCTCCAGCTCCATCAGCTTGATAATATCCTCTACGCCACGCCCTTCCTCGGCAAGCACCCATCTACGGCAGGCGTCGCTCAAGTTGAGGGAGCGGAATCGCTGATGGTGTTGTTCGGGGCTACGGCCAACCTGTTGCAGGACAGCAATCTTCAGCTTGATGTAGTCCAGGAGGTCCTCAGCTGGTAGTTGCTGTGCCGCGAGCTGGGCCTCCCCTGAAAGCAGCGGCAGCAGGTGGAGGGCCCATCTGGTTTGCGGCCAGCCAGAGGCGGTGGCTGACTGCTCAAAAAGGCTCACAAATGCCTCCGGATCGTCCTGGGGACCCATCTTGGTGAGCAGAAGCTGCGGCTTCATCGCCAGCTCCGTAAGGCCTGCCGATCCTCGGCCTGGGCTTGGAGAAGCTCCTGGAAGCGGCGTTCCTGCTCGAGGAGAGCATGCTGGTGAGACTCTTGGATGCTAGCCAGGGCACGAATGACTTCGTCCAGCGGTGAGGTGTCCATAGCAGCCCGTCTTCTTCCTTAATTCCTGGGTTTGGTGTAGAGGGTGACCAGTGTAGAGGGGTTCGAGTAGGAAGGACACAGGAGCCAGTTTCACAGTCCACGTGAGTCAACTTTTAATATAGTTGTCTTCAGCTTCACAACAAAGTATTGGCTTTTCAGCTTCACAACATAGTATTTAGAACACACATAGCGTCTCTGGTCTCTCTCCCAGTATGTCACTCAGGTGGCCTTTTAAAGCCTGTCTCCGTCATCCCTGAAACGAGACACAGGTGTTTAATATCAGTAATCACCAGGTGATGGCCCTTACCGCTTCCTCTCTCCCCAGTGACAGACACGACCACGTCCCGCTCCACACTAATATATTCACCTTATTTTTCAGCGTAACTAGGGTGCCGCCATTATCAACCTTGAATGTGGACCACTTCCAGTATCAGCCACTTCCAGCTATTTTAGCGATACACAAATACTACATTGTGTTGCTTTATATTACAGGCTGGCAATATATGTCGTCATATTATTATCATTAATTATGATTTTCATAAACTCATTGGTTTTGAATGCATATACAGTAGTATTACCGTATTTTGCATTTTGCCATCGTTTTATCACACTGCTGCACAGGCAGAATGAATGAGAGATCAAGTGCTGACACGGACAGTCCTCCGCGCCGTCTTACAGGCCTCCACAAATTATACACAACCAGCAGAGAGCAGAAAGCCGCTGGGCAAATGCTGCTTCAACTTTCTTTGCACCAAAACTGCATCTTGTTTCATCTTAGCAAATTAATAAATACATTTTACTCTCCATTCTTGTCAGAGAGCATTCTCTCTTTCTTAGTGGTGTATAGTAAACAGTCACATTGATCAAGTATTCAGCATGGCTTATGAAGCATTGCCTTTGGAAATAAATAAATAAAGGCATCATTGAAGGTTATGGAGGTACATATGAATGGAGGTTTACATGGAGACAAGAAGCAAGAAGCAGATTTTAGCTCCACCTGTCTAGATGGGAATTGTGTCTATGTCTAATTGTACAGCAGTATGTTATACATGCTCGATGCAGCATGTCTAGTGTTTGTCTAATTGTGAAGCTGCAGCAGCATGTCCACATGCTTAAGTCAGTTTGTCTGTGTATGTTCTAGCAGAAGAAAGTCTCCATACTTGTTCTGCAACAGCAGCATAGCACATCTAGTCTGCCAAGACCAATATCTTATCAATATCATTGGTGCAAAAAAACATGACTATCATTCTAAGAGGATGTCAAGGGGAAAAAATGCAACAAAAGTGTAGCATATCAACAAGGGCAATTCCATTACTTGGTTAGTGATGTCATTCTTCACTGGGCACTATGGCAGAGTATATACAAAAGGGAAAAAATAAATGTACAGATACCAAAACAATCATGTGAAATCAGCAGTTTTTTCATAAAAACAGAGAAAAGAGACAAGAAGTGAGCAAGACAGAGATATGGTGAGACAGAAACACAGGACAACATTAAGGGCATGAGTGACAGGAACAGCATGAGTGTGAGTAGCTTTGCAGGCCGCCCACATCCACCTCAGCACTGACACGATGCTCCGCACCTCACAGAAGAGAGACCTCATCACTGCCCACACAAACCACATTACTGACACAAACCAAACAGCAGAGAGAGAGAGGAGAGAGAGAGAGAGAGAGAGAGAGAGAGAGAGAGAGAGAGAGAAATAGAGAAAAGAGGGGTGAACGTGAGTGGAAATGAGAGAAGGAGGGAAATGTGTGGAAGAAGAGAGGGGATGAGGAAAAAAGAGAGCAGCAGAATGTTGCTAAAATAAACAAATTACAAGAAAACAAAAAGAGACTGATTTAAAAGAACAGCTCACCCAATTCTGTCAGTAAATTATGTTCCCCTTATTTCGTTCCAAACCTGTATGACTTTCTTGATGTTAATAAATATTCCAGTATGTCTGTTCAATACACTGGCAGAGGGACTCACTTTAGAACTTAAAAAGGACACAAATTAACATAATACTCTTTTTCTGTGTGTGTAAAAATCTGGATGTCCGTTGCATGTTCATGAAGGAATTGAGAAAGAGTGGCTAGTGTTGTTTAGCGCTAAAAACAACAATGAAACTGTGAATGAGCTTTTCTCATAGTGCTCATGAACGTGCAACAAACGTCAAGACTTAACAGAAATATTACTTAATTTCAGGTTGTTTCTAACCAAAACCTATCATATGCCTTCAGAAGACTTGGAATATGATGCATGAACTGCATGGACTACTTTTATGATACTTTTTTAGTTCTTTTTAAGTTTTAAATTGAGTCATCATCAACTGCCATTGTATTGAAAAGACGGACTGGAATATTCATTTAAATTTCTCCTTGTTAGCTATACATAAGAAACAAAGTCTTACAGGTTTAGAATGACATGATGGTGAATAAATGGCCTAAGAGAATACAATGTGAACATTAGAATGACACTACAAATTATTGAGTTATGCTATAAAACATAACCTACTTTTTACCGTATCTGCCGCCAGCACAAATACACACATCAACTATCAGACCACACATACAAGGCAAAAATGCTTTGTCAGTAAACTGAAACCGGTTATGAAAGATCAAAGTACTCCACTGTGCTTAAATACACTGTAAATACACTGTGCTGAGAAGACCATTAAATCCAAGCTGTAAACTCACAGAAACTTCAAAAGCTACAATATACACTGACAAAACACCTTTCATGTTTCTGTTACTACCAAACACAATTCTCCCAAAGGATTATATTAGCTTTATCAGAACGCCACAGGAGTTCCAATACTCTTTGTAAGAATGTTGGAAATGTTTTGAGACTCAATTTCCCTGATATATAATTTTTGCATGTGGGTTTAGGCCATGCAGATTGTTTACCTGTAGGACAGGGCACCAGCAAAGTGATTCTCAATATAGTTGTCCATAACAGGTTTGAAGAGCTGGAACTTGCTGTCCTGCAGCAAATTTATAACATGCACCTACAAAGAAAAAGATTGAATCCCAGTTCAGCCATAAACGATCTTTGTGTGTACTTGAGAGAATCAAGTCTTCAAGATGAGCTATAAAGTAGGGAAAATATATTTCTGAAAACAATTTAACTGCAAAAAGTAATGTTGTTGTATAAAACACTCTTTTATCTTTTCTCACATGCTGAATCATGAATACTTTATTAAAAGGTGAAGTTCAAACAGGTTTCCACACAAAACTCAAGCCATTGGTTGCTGTATCGGGCTGGTCAGAATGCTCAAACAAACAGAGCAATGTTTTGAAAACACCACAAAGCCTCAGTATTTAATTTTTTTAATCAGTATTTTAAATCACCTTCAAAAGTGGATTCTAACTTTAAAGTATGTAGTTGTGCCTGATATAAAGAGAAAATGAGTACAGGAGCTGAATTATAAAACAACTTTGCAAGAGAAGTCTAAGTTGGATTTTATGAGTTGCCATTTTTGGCATGTAACCGTGGTAACACAGTGGAGGAGAGATGCAGAAAGCATCTTGTACTTATTAAAGGCAAGAAACTGTCTTCAGGCAAGAGATAGATACTGTAAGTTGGTACGAGTTTGCAGTCAGAATATGTAGAAATCTCTAGAAACTAAGTGGAAATGCACTTTATACAGTCATGTCATCAGAAAGTTTGAACAGGGCATCACTCACCAGGCAGTCAAACACCTTTAGTCCATATCGCTGAGGACTTTCATCTAAAATCGCAAATAGAGTGTCCAGGGTGTCCTGTAAAAACTTTACAAAACACAATAAATTACAGAAAGCCAAAAACGGAGTTATTTTGATGGGAAAACAGTTCTGTGTCATTTCTGTAGTTTGAAACAAGTGTAGAAAGATTAAAGTGACTGGCTGCAAGTAGTCCATACTTTAACAATCTCAGTGCCATCAATGTCCTTCAGTTTGGAGAGGCAGTCAATGATCCTGTCTGGATGAACTCTCCATTTCAACAGGTCCAACATGTCCCCTGCAGGCAATATTATAGAAAACCACGAGTTATTGAAGATCAATTATGATGACCAAAAGTGAGGATTTACTTTTCAGGCTAATCAACTGTCATTTTATCTGTAGGCATATCAACCCTTGGTCATTGGCATATCAAGCATAGAGGGATAGTTCACCCAAAATGTGTTAATTCTGTCATCATTTACTCACTCTCATGTTGTTCCAAACCTGTATTAATTTCTTTCTTCTATGGAACACCAAAGGAGATGTTTAGCAGAAACCAACCAAACGCTTCGAAACCAGCAGACTTTGACTTGTAAGACATCGTTATAATATCCATTAATGCTGTACGATTGATTTAATTAAGATTAAAATTGCAATATGTCCTTGCGCGGTTACTTAAAGGTGCACTCAGAACTTTTTTCCGCATTTAAAAAAGTTTTACTTCTGAATAAATTAATTGTAATTTTGATATATATGTATAAAATCATGAGAACTCACGAGATAAAGACTCCAGTCATATCAGTAACCTTATAAAAGCTGTTTTAATCTACATGGAGAGGGTCCACTCATGGGGGCTGCCATATTAGAGTCACATGACCAGTCGAATACTACTCGCTTATTCTCAATAACCGCAATGTTATTGGACACTTTTACTCGTGGATTAAATTAATAATGGTATAGTGTGTATAGTGAATTTCTACAATGACATTGGTAACTGAAAACTACTGTGGTTTAATGATGCTTCATCCACACCACTAGGTGTCAGTGTAAGTCCAAGACATCATATTAAAAAATTACTGAGGGCACCTTTACTTGACCTTAAAAGGCTAAGTTTTAAAATTTAGTCTGCATTCAGGCTTCAGTCAGGGCTTCACTCTGCACTGTGTGAGCAAGCGGTGCCCTCTAGTGGTCTGGATGGCATTATCCATTATACCGCTATAATACAGAATTTAAAAGGGGTTTTGTTCCTTTGGTTAAAACTTTTTATTTTTCCACGATGTGGTTGACATTTCCGTGGAATTTCCTAACATATGCATAGTATGAATTTGTAATGTTCTATTATATACAGTACATAGATGTAAAATATGAGTTATGTTGTTTTGAACTGCAAAAACAAAAGTGCAAAAATCTTTTAGAAGTACAAAATAAAAATGTTTCATATCATAATCATGTTTTCATATTTAGTTATTTTTTGTATGTTTAAAAAAAAAATGTTTTATTTATCTTTTAATCTATTTATCTTTCACTGTGGCTCACCTTGAAAATTTGACCTGTGTTAAACAGATCCAATCCATTTTCAATTGAAATTATTTATTGTAGAACAGTAAAAAAAAGAAAAAAGCATTTGTCCCTCTTTATTAATTTTTAAAGCACAATTTCTAAGTCAAACAGCAATCTGATGACAAAATAAGGAAGGTGGCAAAATATCGGTATCATTATCAGCCTAAAATGTTTAGTTAAAATCTTTATCGGTCATAAATTTTCATATCGGTGCATCCATAATGCTTGTTAACTAAAAAAAATTATTAGCACAAATTCAAATTTATAAGCATACGGAAGAGTGCAATTGAAATTGTTTTATTGTTATTTTTAAATTATTTATTACTATTTTTTATTTACTACTACAATTTACTACTTCTGCTACAATTTTGATAAAATATCATATTTTTAATGATTTGATTTGAACTGGGCATTTGTCCCAACCACCACAGAATAAGTATTTCCTTATTTCCTGCTAATTAAAAAAAAAAAAAAAAAAAAATTATATTATATATATATATATATATTTTTTTTTTTTAAATAAATCATTTACATATTAATTGTAATGCTTTAAGAATAAACCACTGAAAAACCTATATAATATCTATCGACCAATAGAATAGCCTTTTAGAAGAACGCATCTAACTATGGTGTTTCCCTAAATATCTGAAACATGCTAAATCCACTGTTTCTGCAAACAGCAAACAGTAATAATCTTTTAGGGCAAACAATAATATCTCTCGTTTTTATTGATCGCATCAGTTTCTGCCGGTCATTTTTTTTTTTTTTTTTTGTGCGCAGACTGATGCGTGACACTTCAGCGTATTAGTTATAATACCAAACTATCATGCATTGGTTGTGTGTAATATCTAATCACTAATCAGGTAAACTATATAGTTCAAAAGATCAAGTTCTACAGTATATAAACAGCTACACATGCTATGCTCCAAAAGCCTGATGCTTGAGACTGAACACAGACTGAATAAAGACTGAATAAAGACTGAATATAACTTCAGTTCATCAGTGTCTTCAGTTAGATAACAACCAGATGGCCGTTGATATGTGTGCAGTTGGTTGAAGGCACAGCAGAGCCGCAGAGACACTGGGCCAACTTCCAAGGTCAACAGAGGCAGGTGTGAGCTCAGCCTGCTGTGATCTCCAGTACACACACAGCCAGTAAGACCTCAATGCTTTCTGCCACTGTTACTATAACATTCACCTACTGAAGGGCTCAGATCAATACATCACTATATCAAGGGTCATGGCACAGAGACAGGGCCATACGGTACCAGTGACAAAAGCTATTTCTGAATAAGGAATATTTGATTGAGATTTTCATTTCTGGATAAAAAGACAATTTTATGACCTGGCTTGATATTTGGGTTTATTGATTTTCTTGATGGAAAATGACAATTCAAATAGACAGACAGAATTATGAACATAGATACTGTATAAGAAAACTAGATCTTTACAATGTCAGAAGAAAATGTGAGTAGGGTTCTGGGTAATTGCCAAAGCGTTGCTATGTGGTTGCTAAGGGGCTCTGAGTGGTTGAAGTGAGTTGCTATATAGTTGCTAGGGTGTTCATGGTGGTTGCTAGGTAATCAAAACAGCCGATTTTGATACCTAGATACAAGTTTATAGGATTTTTATTCACCCATTTTATCACTGGCCAGGCAAAAAGTCAGACTGCTTAGAAAAGAACCGTAATGGCACACCTTTCCTCAAAATGCTGCACAATTTGTGGTACCATTCATGTCTGTAGCACAAACGGTGCAGAAAGAGTAATGCCTGAGATTTAAAGAGATAGTTCACCCAAAAATGAAAATTCTCTCATCATTTACTCACCCTCATGCCATCCCAGATGTGTATGACTTTTTTTCTTCTGCAGAACACAAATGAAGATTTTTAGAGGAATATTTATCAGCTCTCTAGGTCCACACAATGGTCCATAATACTCCAGTGGTTTAATATATGTCTTCTGAAGCAATGCAATCGCTTTGGGTGTGAAACAGATCGATATTTAAATCCTTTCTTACTATAAATCTCCACTTTCACTTTCAGAATGTGAAAGTGGAGATTTATAGTAAAAAAGGACTTAAATATTTATCTGTTTCTCAACCAAACCTATTATATCTCTTCTAAAGACATGGATTTAGAGTTTTATGGATTACTTTTATGCTGCCTTTATGTGCTTTTTGGACCTTCAAAGTTCTGGCCACCATTCATTTGCATTGTATGTACCTACAGAGCTGAAATATTTTTCTAAAAATCTTAATTTGTATTCTACAGAAGAAAGAAAGTCATACACATCTGGGATGGCATGAGGGTGAGTAAATGATACGGGTGAACTATCCTTTTAATATTTAAAAAAGCGCCTTTGCAAGCAGCGTTAATTGGTAGCCTATAGCATTTAATGAAGATAATTACTGGTGCTAGCAGGACCTCATGGGTCTTAAAACTACAAACCCAGATCAAACATAACTTAATCTCAAATCTTAAACCCACATAACGTAATCTAAAAAATTTAATATAATGCAATGCAGTAAGAGGGAACACTGTCTTACCATTCTGAGTGAGTTTAGTGGAGCAGAGAGAAGACTGGATCCAGAAGGACTCTTTGCTGTTCTTTATTGTGTGGTTGTTGCCCGGCTGGAGACTTACTTTAGAAAAGGGCAGTTTGAGGTACTGAGCAGGATCCTGAAGATCTGCTGTCTCCTCACACTGTTATGAAAGAGACAGTGAAGTTAAAAGACAAGAGAGGACAATAACACACAGAGACAAACATAGAAGAATGATTATTCAAGGGGCACGTTTGACTACTTGAAATCATTCATGAAACTGTGGTTCATCTGTGTTAGAACATTTATAACATGTCCTGGAATAAAGATCTTATTTTGGCCTTATCTTAGTGGATTTTGGTATAATGTGCGATAGTGTAGACTTTTGATATTGTGTGAGATGGTAATGACTTCACTTTTTTATTTTTCACTTTTTGGCATAAATGTAGATACGTCTAGGACTTGATAACACATAGTTAGCTGGCAGTCAATTAACTTTGAATAAAAAATAAATAAAGAGAAATGGACTGTTTCTGAATTAAACTTCTCAAAAACTACCTGTTTGATAATGACACCCAGTAAAGCTATTCTTAGCTCAGTACCTTGTGGACAATGAGCTCATGCGTCCCATCAGGCAGTGGTCTCCCATTGTCCTGCATCAGAGGGACAAAAGAGAAGCCAAAAAGCTTCCTCTCTCCTTTCTCCTTTGCTGTACACACAGAGACAATAGTAGATTTGTTTTGTGAAATTAATCAATAATGACAAGGTCTTGAATCTCACTCAGAATGCAGAATAACAACTAGACCTAAAATCAATTTTTTAAAAAGTGGAATTGAAGCAGAGAGTCTTACTGGAGCAGTGCCTGAGCTCGAAGCGTAAATGTGTGCCGTGGAACATCTCCAAAGGAACAGGCAGTTTGATATGTTCGGCCCAGCGAGGGTTGTTACTGTGATACAAGACAAAAGAGCGGTGCTCATCCATTCCCGGCTCCCCGGAGCCGCAGCAAACCAGACCCTGAGAGAGAGAATGTAAGAAGGCCAGCAAGGTGGAGAGAATATAAGCAGCTGGTATATTTGCAATATGTCAGCCTCAATCCTTTCTTTCATAAAATAAAAGAAAATGGTGACTGAGGCTAACATTCTGCCTAACATCTTGTTCCACGGACAAAAGTAGGTCATACAGTTTTGGAAAACATGATGGTGAGTGAATGATGACAGAATTTTAGTTTTGGGTGAACTATTCTTTTAAGGACTCGCAGTGGTGGTTCCTACCTTAAGAACCTGTCCATCACCTCCCAGCAGATAGACGGTGACTTCCACGTTACGTGCCACACTCTTCCCACCTTTCTCAAATTCACCTCTCTCTAGGGTCACATACAGGTCATTCCTTATTTCACCTGCAGGAGAAAGATAGCTGTATCTCAAAAATGTAACTCATTTTCTATTCTCACAGCACTTTCAGGCGGCTATCAGGTGTTGAAATCAGTCTTTTGGGAGATGTTCCTGAAAACTGAATGTTGTTTTTCTCTATAGCGTGATTTAACATTGCCAGCATCAGTAGAACTACAAAAAAGGGTTTCTTTTTTGTAATTCATGCCACTAAAAACAAGTTTTCTATTTAGTGATCAACTGATAATTATTGTATTTTTTTTTACAACCAATACCAATACACATTATTTTTATGAATATCTAAATAATATTTATTTATAAAACTAATCTGAATAAATAAAATAAAAACAATTTTTTATTTTATTTAAATAAATAAAAATAAATGTTAAGCTTAAAATGCTACATGTTTCTCAATGGAGAATAAATGGCTGTTACTTAAAAAAAAATGTAAACAATATATTAAAAAAGTAACTTATTTAATGTATTGTTTACATTCATTTCTATTTTTAAGTAACAGCTATTTATTTTCCAGTTAGAAACATGTAGGATTTAAAGCTTAACATTTATTTTTATTTATTTAAATAAAATGTATTTTATTATTCAGACTACTTTTACAAATATTTATTTATTTATACAAACAAATCGGAATAAATAAATAATTATTTTTTATTTAAATAAATAAAAATACATTCTCACTGGAGAATAAAGGCAGTTATTTAAAATAATTTAACATTTAAAATGTAAATAAACAATACATTAAATAAATAAGTTACATTAGCCGTGAATAGCTGAATTAGCTGTGTTTTTTTCCTGTTGCCACTTATGGGAATACACAATACTGAAGAATCCAATTACTGTTTGACAAGGTGTGAATATCAGTAAAAAAATATTGGTCAAACCGATTACAGATTATCTCTATTTCTGTTATATTCACAACAGAGAACGAATGGTAGCTGAAGCTGTGAAAGATCCTCAGAGATGTCAGAAACACCATAAAACATTTCTATTTACTCTGTCAACATGTGTGGCTCAGAGACAGCCCATCATCATCAGAGAGTGTGAAAACAAATATCAAATTAAACATGGGTTCACCAATGCACCATGCCATAATGCAAGCCATAAATGTTAATATACTGTAGCTGTTTATCACTATGGTCAAACAAAGGTCAAAAAAATATTATTATCTCCCAATGCTTTTTGTTCTGTATTTTATGTGAAATGGAACAAAACAATTTGTAAAATCAAGGCTATTTAGTATCAAATCTGCTTTTTCAGACAGCTCTCTTCAGTGAATGTTATATAATTGTTTAAATAAGACTGTGATGCCTCAAGCTAATAATACAATATATATATTGTATGTTGTAATAAAGCCTGTATTTTAAGTGCTAAATAAAATAAAATCAAAAAATCAAAAGCAAATACTGTAATTCACTGCATGATAACATGATTGACCCACTGCTATCCATCACAGCCCAAGCACATTATGGTAATGTCATAGAACATTTTTCCTATAGCTGTAACTTTACTTAACATAAGAATGTGGGAAAAGGGTAAATGTAAGGATTCAAGGGTAATGTGGTTTAAAAAAGGCAGCATAATGCAAATAAATAAATAAATAAATGCTATTGACCCACCTGGAATGATGATATCAGAGAAACCCAGTTTCTTAGTAATGGAGACGTTACGAGTGAAAAGACGCATGTAATCCTTACGAATCTGCTCCATGTCTCCATGCAAGAGCTGGAGGGAGACATTAAGGCCTACAAAATAAGCACAAACAAATTTCAATGAATTTCTGCAGTAACAACTGATAGTCTCATATGTTAAAACAACTTCCATAAGTGTTTTGACAGGAAGTGTTTGAAAAAAGAACAGCTGTCTGTACTGTTATGAGATGCAACCATGGAATGTTAGAATGTAAACCTAACAGAATATTTATGATTATACAACAGTTCGTTCCAGTACTCTGATCTGACTGGACAAGCAGTCTTCCAGGAGTGCTGATATTTAATATACTGTACAGTAAAAGCATTGAGACGCTTCACTGTTGGCATCACTCTGCTTGTTGGTGTTTGCGGCAATTAAAAATGGCTGCCAGTCTGTGTGTTGCTTGGCGACACACAACAGTTGATCATGTTTTTGTTGCACATCATATTAACTTCTTGTTTATAGAACTGTTTCATAAATGTAATATCACACTCACAATTGTGCTGTTGCTCAACTTAACTTCAACAAGATTTGCCTTCCTCTTGATTAATAAAACAACATCAAACAAGCAAGAGGGCTGTTATGGCCATATATCAGCACAGCTGAAGGCCACAGGACGAGTGCCGCAGGTAATCACAGCCGTGCTGATATTGTTTTATACAATAGTTTAACAGGCAAGTAAATAAGAAGCATCCCAAAAAACCTTGTGTGTGGAACTACTTTCTTACGCCACGGATCAGGATCAGCCATTGCTAGTTCAAAAGATGCACCCAAGCCGAAAGTCACTTTAGAATAAGTAACAACGGCTTGGGCTAATAAGCATTGGAGTAACAAGGATGAGAGGGAGAGAGAGAGCGAGCGAGCGACTGAGTTTGTGTGATTACCTGTGTCTGTCATAGTGATAAACAGTAAAGCTGATGCTGTGAGTTTAACTCTATTCCTCAGCTGTGATGTAATAGTAATCCGCTCCGAATGATCGTGAAGTGATGCTGCCATCAGAATTATCCTACTTCTTACAGTATTTCTGAAGTTGCAATAACGAGGACATCACATTCAAGAGTTTTGTTGTTGGAGAGAAAGCATGGAGGATGCCAGTTTCATTCTTGCATATTTCTTGGGGAACTCTTATTTGACACCAACAAAGACACCGTACTCTCCTCCCCTATGTTGAGAGTTTTATGTCTCCTCACAACTTGCAAACTGAGGTATCAAAATTATCTCTGTTTACCAGTCATTATTATGACTTGAGGGGGCGTTTTATGTGTAAGTAAACATGCATGATAAATCCGACAGCACGTAAAGGTAGCATGAGAGACAACGCCGATGTTCTCATGGAGAAAAGGCAACGCAGATTCTCTCTCTCACCCAATGGCACTCTGTGGCGAGCGGGGCGGACCGAGCGACGACGGTGCGGCGCGAGACCACAATCACCAACAGCTGGGCAAGATAATTCACTCCAGATGTCCATCCCGGTCTCGCTCCGCACTGTCGTCACTCGGCCCCGCCCCGCTCGATACACACTCATAACATAAAACGTGGTCATTTGTCGTCAAAAGTATAATTTCACACGAATGAATCAAAATCTCTTTCATTACTCAGGTTTAGATAGTCACGAAAACAAGCGGAGTGATACAAACAGTAAAACGTACTAGTACTGTTATGACTCATTTATAAGCACTCTTGAAACACCTCTCGTCCAATCAGATTTGAGGACCGGAATTTACTGTTGTATAATTAAGGATAATCCAATGCCTTTAACCAACATTTTTGTGCTGTTTAGTTACCATAGACAATTCTGTCTAATGAGTAACAAATCATATTGTAATTAATCGCTTTTAATGGCAAGCATTTCTCTGCCTGTCTCATCTGTTCTTTCGATGAAAGCCAGCATTTTGACATCTGTGCACTAGATTTAAACTTTAAAGTCCCAAGTCTCTTTGAAGCAACACTGTTTCTCAACTAATTTAATCACAAAGCTAAGCCTGATGCTGGGCAAGTTCTTACAGATGAAAATTCTTTGCTCATTCTCATTCCTTCATTTATCTGAAGGATTTTCATCTCAATGTTCAACCCTGCTGTACATCTTCTGAGGGACACTGTCTCTGTGGTTTAGATTTACATGAGAAAAACTGCATAATCTCTTTCCTGCTTCACTGGATATTTTGACATTCTCCAGTTTTATCTGGCCCTTTCCATCCAGCTTAAGTCTTTATCCATGCTGAAAAAACCCCCAGCTTAAACCAGCCTAAGGTGTTTTGCAGGTCTTAACTGCTTTAGCTGGTCTCACAGCCTAGCCTACCTGGTCTTCAGCTGATTTCACAACCTGGCCAAGTTTGTGTTTACTGTAGCTGGTCTGCCATCTGGTCTCCCTGACCGACCGGACAAGTGCTCAAAACCCATCTAAAACCAGCAAAAGCTTAGCTGGTTTCCAGCCTGTTGAGAATGGTCTGGTTTGTTGGTTTTAGATGAGTTTCTGGTATTTTTCAGCTTGGCCAGGCTGGGAGACCAGCTATACCAGGAAAAGACCAGCTAGAGCATCTTAAACCAACTAAGACCAGCAAACCATCCTGGGCTAATTTAAGCTGCTTTTTTTCAGCAGTGATGTCTTCCTAAGGGTCCTTGTCTTTTTCTCTCTGCAGGAATACAGGCTCATAAGCACTGTGTGGTCTCTCATTTTTTTTAAACATGGAGAAGACAGCAACATCAGACCTGAGCAGTGCATTTTGTTGTGTTGCTAGCATTTAGACGGGACCTTAAGTGGGCATAGATGGGTTTCGATGGGTTTATAACCAGCAACATTTCACACAGTGGTCCAAAACCATGTCTTTATTAGGATTTCATAATGTATACAGAGTAAGCTACCCACATGAGTGAAATCACCAGCAGAAATCCATTCATTTTGAAAGCATTTGCCAGATGATGCACCCAGTGAAAAAAAGATTATGTAACTACTACTGCACCACCTCCACAAAACATGGCATCAACAGCGCAACACCATGAACTCAGGGACCACCACTGTTCTTCTTTTATATATGTTTGTTTTTAAACCATCATACTGTTTTTGTTTGTTTGTTTATTTTACACTCAGGACACTGTTGGACTTCATTTATCTATTCACTTGTTTGTCTATAAACCAAACATTCTGTTGTTCTTTATTTGTTTTTAAGTTTTTAAACCCAGCAAACTGCTCCTCTTTTATTTATGTTTGTTTTTAAATCAAGCACTCTGCTGTTCTTCATTTAGTTGTTTGTTTGTAAACCCAGCACTGTTCTTCTTTTATGCTGGTTTATTTTTAAACCTTATTTGTTTGTTTGTTTTTTAAAACCTAGCACACTGTTCTTTTTTATTTTTGTTTTTTAAACCCAGCACACTGTTCTTCTTTATTTTTCTGTTGATTGTTTTTTTAACCCAGCACATTCTTCTTTTTTATTTTGGTTGTTTGTTTTTTAAACCCAGCACACAGTTATTCTTTATTTATCTGTTTGGTTATTGTTTTAAACCCAGCATTTGGTTGTTCTTTAATTTATCTGTTTGCTTGTTATTAAACCCAGCACACTGCTGTTCTTTTTTTATCTATTTCGTTGTTGTTGTTTTTTAAACCCAGCATTCTGCTGTTCTTTATTTTATCTGTTTGGTTGTTTTTTAAACCTAGCACTCTGTTATTCTTTATTTATTTGTTTTCTTGTTTGTTTTTAAACCCACCACACTGTTGTTCTTTATTTTTCTGTTGGTTGTTTTCTTTTAACCCAGCACACTGTTATTTTTTTATTTTGGTTGTTTCTTTTTAAACCTAGTACTCTGTAGTTTTTTATTTATCTGTTTGGTTATTTTTTAAACCCAGCACACTGCTGTTCTTTATTTATCTGTTTGGTTGTTTTTTCTGAACCCAGCATTGTGTTGTTCTTTCATTTGTCTGTTTGTTTGTTTTGAAACCTAGCACACTGCTGTTCTTTATTTATCGGTTTTATTTTTAACCAAGCACTCTGTTGTTCTGTATTTATCTATTTGTTTGCTTTAAACCCAGCAATGAAATCAATGAGAGTATGTAGGCCTTTTATCAAAATGATTAGCTAGTTGGACAATAAAACACCAGAGAATTGTTTGTTCAATATATCTTAAGCGATAACACGGACATGAAGGAGGTCGACTGCTCTCTTCTTTCTGTATATGCGATCAATACAGCTTTCAAGTCCACACTGATAGCATAAATAGCTACTGATGGTCATTAATTAAAAAATATATTTTTGCAAAATTAAATAACTGCAGTTGACTGGATCGCTCATTTATCATTTGATTGATTGTTGTTAAAATGCTTTCTCCTATTCCAGCTTAATGTGCAGTGACAACTATAAGTAAGCAATTCATAGGCTGATTATCCCAAAATGTGTAAACACTGAGGCTCTTTGCCACTTTTAAAGCATTACTGTTTGTTTGTGCGATACCAATTGTGTAAGTTTAGGGGCGGGACTACCTCTTTTATTGAAAAATGGGGAGAAAGTTTCACAGCAACATTCTAAAAAACACTCAGAACACCTTAGTAACCACATACTGTAGCAACATCCTGGCAACCACCAACAACACTTTAACCATGTAGAAACGCTGCTGCTCTGTTGGAATAGTTACCATGCTCAAACAAACAGAGTGATATTTTGATAGTATTGTAGAACCAGTGTTTACACTTTTCAGAAAAATCAACCTATGAATGGCTTAATTATGGTTGTCTATGCATATTAAGCTGGGATAGGAGAAAGTACTTTAGCATCACACAAATCCCCTTTAAATAAGCTTGGTACAAACGTGTTCTTTAAATGTCAGTCGTATTGAAGTAGTCACACACAACAACAGTTCAGAGCTTCAAAATGCGACGCTTTGAGTCATAGATGTCATAAAGACAAAAGAGTCTGAATAACAGCTCTGCTTCGGCTCTTTGTTGAATACACTTTGCTGTATGTTTTGACTGCAGGCTTCTGTATTCTGCTGCTTAGAACCTGTTGCTAGGAGAGACCCCAGCATTTCTCTGTAAAAAGTTCTGCTATTTATATCTTAAGAGCATGAAGAAAAGGAATTCTGCTGCATGATTATGTACAATTTGAATGCCATAATTTAATGTATTGCTCAGTTCAAAGACCAAACTATCCAATGAGCGCTGTTGCCATGACAGACAAAATATTCTTTAAAGGGGTCAGAAAATGAGGAATCAAATTTTCCTTGATCTTTTGACATATAAGAGATCATTGTACTATAAAAACATTCTGTAAGAACTCAAAACTTCCTCCTTACTTCAAATTGAGCATTTGTTGAAACCAAGCTGCCAAAACGACTCGTTATCTACATCCTCCACATTGCGATGTCTCACTGTGGTAGACATTTGCATCTGACCGCCTCCACCACAAAATATCAATGCCTACTTAACTTTTAATAACATACGTAGCCCCGCCCAGTAGCGATGAGCAGTAAGATGGTAAAGAGAGAGCAGGTCAGACAAGGGCTGAGAGCCAATCATAACAGTGGGCGTGTACTGTCAAGTCATAAAGGAGAAGTAGCACCAAAACCGAGTGTTTCTGACAATTATCATGTTTTACAAATATATTACTGTTTTTTGTGCAAAAATGTTTACTATTATTTTAAGTGAACCTCATATAATATATTAAAATAATAAAAAAGCCAAGTCATGACCCTTTTAAGAAAACAAGCATAATTAAATTTGAATTGAGATATGCTTACCTGTATTGGAGCCAATGTGGCTGTATCGTGAGCTGACCTTCCTTATAATGTTGTCGTGGATTTGGTACCACTCGCTCTCTGTGTTACATCTGTGAATATAATGTGTTCTGTATTTCAACCAATTTGATTGGTAGTACAATAAACTGAAGTACACTACATGACTAAAAGTATGTGAACAGCCCAGGACTACACCCATGCATTTAATTTAAAAACCATGGGCATTTTACTTTGGTCCACATACTTTTGGTCATATACTGTAGCGTTTGTGCTATGCACCAGAAAGCCAGGAGGCGATACTCACGAGTAAATCTTCAGCAAGTGGTCATCTTTGAAGTCTGCCGTCAACAGGTCGGCCACACTGATGACGGCACAACCGTATGGACGTTTGTATTGTGTGTTACTCACATTCTTCTTCTCTCCCGCGACCATTCGCCCTGCAAACACACACTGTGGCTTAGACAATGCTTTTACATTAATAAATACATACAAATATACTAATACAAAAAATCATATTGCCTTGCAATATAGAATTTTTATTTTTCTACAACAAAAAGAACACAAAGCACAGTCACAAGCATGGTATAATGTATCATGTGACACAATTTAAAGGCTTAAGAAGCATTTTTTACAGCTGTATCTTACCCACACACACACTGTAGCTCTTACAGCAGAATGATTAACACTTTGGAAAATATCTTTCTTTATAATAACGCTTGAAACACAAAAAGACATACTAACACCTATACACAACATACACTTCCCAGGCCACAGTGACATGAATTACATACATGCAACTAAGCATTAATCTGTACCGCAACAACATAGTTCTTCGACGCAGGCCATGCATGCAGTGACGACATACTGCTACACAGACACATTGGTGATGTTTACAGACAAAGACACCATCTGGATTAAAGTGGCCTGTCATTCTGCCCTTATAATACTGTCACAACTGTTGACTAAATCCTTGTTGTAATATACTATATACCTATATTATATGGCATATTTAGTAAGTGTTAGGATAGTAAAGCAGTTTCAAAGTAAAGTAAATTTAAAATATATACAAGTAATGGCATATTGTGCGGTTTTATGACACTTTAATGACAGGGTCTCTGAGGCGTTATGACAGGTCACATGGCGAGAAACGTGATATGTATTCAACAGCTCTTACCTATTCTAAAAATATGAGCTACAACATACACATCTTTGCGAAGATCGCTACTTCCCAAATCCTTAAAAAAAGACAAATGCTTTATTGAGCACAACATTTGCTACATTCCATGTACCAAACATTACTTATACAGTCATGTGATTCCTGGATAAGGATTTTTTTTTTTTAAACATTCAAAGTCAGAAAATTCGCTAATGAATCATTTTATGCAGCAATTTATGAGCCAGTTCAGACTGCTTCAATGAAAAGAACTGACTCAAGAACAATTCACTCACAAATCAGACATCGCTATGGCTTGCAAGCTTGCAAGCAAGTTTTACTCGAACAAGACCAATATTTAGAGCAGAACATATCTAGCGAAACATATATTCACTTCAGAAATTTCCATGACTTTTAAGATTTTATTCATTTCAATTACTTTTCCAGGGCTGGACAACACAATTTCCAGATTCCCTGATATTTCCAGGTATTCCATGATCGTGGGAGCCCTTAAAGGAATTCCGGATTCAAAACAAGTTCAGCTTAAATCGACAGAATTTGTGCCATAATGTTGATTATCACAAAAATGTTTTTCATCTTGTCCATCCTTTTCTTTAAAAAAAGCAAAAATCTGAGTTACAGTGATGGAACTTACAATGGAAGTCAATGGGGCTAATCTGTAAACATTAAAATACTCACTGTTTCAAAAGTACAGCCACAAGATATAAACAAAATGTGTGTTAATATGATTTTAGTGTGATAAAATCACTTACAAACCTTTTCTGTATAATGTTATAGCCAATTTAACAACTTAGTAGCTATGACGATATTATGTCAACAAACCCTAAAATTACTGTAAAAACAACGATTTAAACAACTTTACAGCTCAAATAATACACAAGCTTTAACAGAAGAATTAATGTAAGTGCTTTTATAAAATTATCAGCTTCACATTTCTTTCTTTAAACCCTCCAAAAATTGGCTCCATTCACTTCCATTGTAAGTGCCTCACTGTAACCTCCATTTCTGCTTTTTTTAAAGAAAAGGAGGGACGGGGGGCCTGGGTAGCTCAGTGGTAAAAGACGCTGGCTACCACCCCTGGAGTTCGCTAGTTTGAATCCCAGGGCGTGCTGAGTGACTTCAGCCAGGTCTCCTAAACAACCAAAATTGGCCCGGTTGCTAGGGAGGGTAGAGTCACATGGGGTAACCTCCTCGTGGTCGCTATAATGTGGTTTGTTCTCGGTGGGGCACGTGGTGAGTTGAGCGCAGATGCCGCAGTGGATGGCGTGAAGCCTCCACATGCGCTATTTCTCCGTGCTCAACAAGCCACGTGATAAAATGCGCGGGTTGATGGTCTCAGACGCGGAGGCAACTGGAATTCATCCTCCGCCACCCAGATTGAGGCGTATCACTACGCGACCACGAGGACTTAAAAGCGCACTGGGAATTGGGCATTCCAAATTGGGTGAAAAAGGGGAAAAATCCACAAAAAAAGAAAAAAAGAAAAGGAGGGACGAGTCAAAATTATTTTTTGTGATAATCAACATTATGCCACAGATACTGGCTGTTGATTGGGCTTAACTTGTATTGAACCCGGAATATTCCTTTAAGTATTACTGTTTATTTTTATTCAAACAATAAAATCTAACATTTGGTAAAGCTCTAAATATTTACAACAGTCTCGTGACAACTCGAACGTGATTCGTACGAATTGGCTCATACCAAAAGGTACGACTTTTATTCCCATAGAGACCAACCAATCAACAAACAGAATTTCAAATCGATTCAACACAGGCATCAAATTTTAGCTAGCCTCCTATCCAACACTTTATTTTAAGAAAGGAAACTTACTCCATATTTATTTATGCAATACATATGACAGATGTGTTTCAATAACCTTAATAGGCTTCCCTCATCTCCTTCAAAACCCGATTTTTTCCTTCTTACATAGTACACAAATGTATTTTTCTATTAAAATCATGGTTAGGTTCAGGGGCTCTTGGGTGTTTCCCCTTCGGTCGTTTTCGCTGTCGTGCCCGTGGTCATTTTCATCGTTCCCTTTCTGCCAGATGTCGACGCCACTGGTTCAGGGTTAAACTTAGGAAAAACTGCCATAACACTGTTTATTGGTTTGTTGATTTTTCTCTATGGGAGCGAACAGTGTATGTTTTTGTACAAACAAAACTTACAATATCTTACGATTTTGCCATCTCATACTATTATTACGACTTGTCATGAGACTTTGATTTTTCTAAACACTCGCAAAACAAAAGCCTGGAGTTTGTCGTTCTCATCTAATCTCAAAATATATCCCATAATATCGGAAATAATGTTCAGGCAAGGCTATGTTTTCCAACACACCTCTCAAATATTTATTGACAACAGCGCCAGATCCATTCAATGCCGAAACAGCCCTGAAGACAAAAGATCAAGGACACACCCTTGGTGGACCCCGAACAAGTGCATACTTACAACAAAGAGTGTACACTGCCTCTCTGTTTTCTCAGGGGACTTGGGTAGCCCTTGCTTATTGAGGCGCACAAAGAACCTCTCGCTGAAAGAGAGAGAGACAGACAAAATCGGTCATGTTCAGCCCAGACGTGCCATGAAGCATGAGTAAACACATGAGAATTGGTGTGAGCGCGAGTGTGTGCACGTGTGTGTTCACAACTGAACACACTCGGTATCTACTCGTCTCTCCCTTTCACTTTCACTAAGTGCCCTGGGGCGTCACTTGCTCTGAATAATTTACAATGAGAAGGGGGGTTTGAACAGCACACCCCCTAACATCAGCACCGAGAGAGAAAAAGAGACAGAAAGCAATGAAAAATTCAGCAAACACATCAAGGCCGTAGTTCTATCATGGACGTGAAACTAAAGCATCCCTCCAGCTGATGTACTGTATGCGGAATGACAGAGATGCTGTAATGAGATGCATTGACGTTAAGCCAAAACTGATTCATAGATATTAGTTTCCTCTGGTAGCAAAATTGACGTAATAGTGTGAAAGCGTCATACACGTGTGTATAGAGGCTTGGAGACAAATTTCAGACAGATGAAAGGAATATAGCGATTCATAATTCATAAAAACCTTAGTCTGGCCAAATCTACGCATGTGTATTTTTTGGATGACTTGAGCAGAAGTACGTGTGAAGTAAGTGATAGTTCATGGATCGCCCCAGTTGCATTCGATCGTAAAACCCTTAGCCCAGATCTTTAACGACTACGTCACGTCTCATGTCGTTCCGAAACCCTATTTTTTTCTTTCTTCAGCAGATCGTCCAGGTTTCTTTTTTCCACAAAATGAAGTCACCTCATTTTACTGTCTAGATCTCAAAAGGTACTGTAAAATACAGCCAGGTTTGACATCATCGACGACAAATGTTCTAGTTACTTTTGCACATTTCATCACTAATAGCCACTGATGCCAAACCTGGCAGAATGAGATTTGAGAGCAATGGTGGAGGGGAAGATTTTCAGTGAAAAACCCTTTCTCACACAAAGCTATCATATAGCTTAAGAATACTTGCAATTTAGTTCCCTTTTTGTCCTTTTCGAGCTCGACAGCAGTCCACTTTCTTTGTATGGAAAAGATAAGCCAGGACATTCTTCAAAATGTCTCCTGTTGTTTTCCACAGAAGAAAGTCATGCAGGCTTGAAACGGAATGAGGGTGAGTAACCGATGACTGAATTTTAATTCTTCCTACTTGAGATCATTACAGACTTGTGATTGGCTGGCTGTGTTCAGAGATGGCACCTGATTGGTCGCATTTCCCGGCTGTCATAGACAGAGAAGAAGACCTCCAGCTCCTCCCCCAGGTTTGAGCTCATCATGCTCTTCATCTGAAGGAACAGGTGGTGCATACTGGCCTGCGGCGGAGCCTCACGTCTCCGATGACGCCTCTCCATCTATTCAAAAGAACCCAAAATATCATTACAATGTTAAACATTTATAAAACGTAACATTTTATGAAAAACATATTTGTTTTTCCTGACGCATATGAATAAATTGCTAAGAAAAAAAAGAAGCTATTTATCATATTTGTTGTGTGGACAGTGAAAATGTTTTCAAAGGTGAAAAATTTTGAACTACTGGCCTGACCATTCGTTAAGAAAAGACCCTTATGGCTGCGATGTGAATACAAACAATAAACACTAATTGTAAATATGCACAGTAGGTGGGAATGTTGATATCATTAAAGCTTAGAGGAGAGAATAAACAGGAAATTGTCTTTATTGATTATAATATTGACACATTTGAAGCAATATGATATGGTGAGAAACATATCAATATTTAAATCCTTTTTTCCTATCAATCTCCACTTTCACCTTCACATTCTTCTTTTGTTTTTGGTGATTCACATTCTCCGTGCATATCGCAACCTACTGGGCAGGGAGGAGAACTTATAGTAAAAAACAACTTAAATATTGATCTGTTTCTCATCCACACCAATCATATTGTTTCTGAAGATATGGATTTAACCACTAGAGTCATATAGATTACTTTTATGCTGCCTTTATGTGCTTTTTGGAGCTTCAATGTTCTGGTCACCATTCACTTGCATTGCACCTACAGAGCTGAGATATTTTTCTAAAAATCTTTGTTTGTGTTCAGCAGAAGAAAGAAAGTTATACACATCTGGAATGGCATGAGGGTGAGTAAATGATGAGAGAATATTCATTTTTGGGTGAACTGTCCCTTTAATGGCACAGTTACACACTTACTATGGTGTACAACGACTTCTGATTTAAGTGGATTTCAGTCAAGACATTTTGTTTTTGTTAGGTTTTACAAACCGATTGACTAGTCAAATTAATATTCTGAGATAACTGACAGCACGCCATTAAATGCCGTCCTTAGAGCTCAACTTGTACTTAATAAGCTTTGGACCCAAGATGCTGTAAGATCTTTCAAACAAGGCGCACAACTCTGGGGACACCACATCAAAAACTCTAATCTAAATAAATTGGTCTCTTTTTTTATTCTTTCTTTCTTTCTCTCTCTCTCTCATACATCTGCAACCACCCAGCTCTTTTGTTTCTTCCCCATCTTTTAACCCCTACCCTTACACCTCTGCTAACCCACAGAATTAAAACTGGGACGTGTGGTCAGGGTTTAAAAAAATTTCCTAAAAAAGGTAAGTATGGAGAGAGAGAGAGCGAGAGAGAGAGAGAGAGAGAGAGAGAGCATACTGCATATTCTGTCTTTGACTAGATACACTATCTGCATCTACAGTACTATTGTATGTTCCAAAGATCTGTACAGCACTTTGCCATTGAGGCTTTTAGAGAAATCAACCAATTTTGCTGCATGTATGCCAGATAATAAGGGCAGGGAGCAGCATGCGTGAACTGTCTTTGCAGTTTGCAAACAGCCTGTTAATGCACCATTTAGCATTTCTCTCTTGTCCTTAATTACTATCATTTCCCTATGCACAGCTGACTGGAGGTGTGTGTTTATGTGTGTGTATCTTTGTTAAAACAGAGGACGAGGCACTCTGGCAATTCGAGAGAGAGCCTTGGCGTCAGGTCGGGCTGCAGTTGCCATAGTAACATAGCAATGAATAGAGGCGGCAGAAGAGGAAGGTGGAGTGACTCATGGGTAAAGGAAATGCATGTGTGTCTGAATGCATGTATGTGAGCATGAACGTTTGACTACCCACCAGCCGATACAGCTCGGTGACGCTGATCTCATCTGGGTCCACCATACCGAAGTCCCTCCTGGGGACCAGGTCCAGACCAAGCTGCCTGAAACACACAGAAACACACACTTCTTGCATTCTTCTCTACATAAAGTCAACAAATCTTACCCAATTATTTTACAAAGCTTTTGACCCTTTATTTAAGGGATAGTTTAACAAAAAATTTAAATTCCGTCATTATTTACTCACCCTCACGTTGTTCCAAACGCATATTACTTTTTTCTTCCGTGGAACAGAAAAGAAGATGTTAGGCAGAATGTTAGCCTCAGTCACCAATAATTTTTATCAGATGACAAAAAGGTGTAATGAAAGTGAATGGTGGCTGAGACTAACATTCTGCTTAGATCTGCTTAGAGTAAATTATGACATAATTGTAATTTTTCAGTCAACTATCCCTTTAAGCCATGCCTTAAAAATGCTATTGACCAATTTTGCATTTTTATTGTGCATCTGGACAGTTTTAAACTGAATTTTACAAAAATGATCATATGAAATGGTAAAATGTATAAAAATGCTTTACTTCATGCCTAGGATTAATATTCAATAAATTATAACCACTTTATTTACATATTTTACTGAAAATCACACTGTTCATGGAAATCTCCAACTGATTCCTACAGGACATCCTGCAAAGTTTGACTGAGCGAGCAACAGTAACCAAGAGGGGCGGAGCTTAGTGAAAAGTCAATTCTCAAACAACAATCAAACAATCAGCTTTAACATGTACAAAACATGAATCAAATGTGAGAAATAATTTGTTTCATTGTAATACTGTCCAAAAATAACTACGTAATGAGAGACAAATAAAGCATACGTAACACGTCCCACTTGCTACTACCATCTGTGTGTTCTTTTTCAAAGAAAAACAGCACATAAGCATTAGAACACATGGCTGACAGACTGGCCAGTATTTGCAAGGTAGTTTATCATTGCTGTCTTTGCCACTGTGTTCCGCCCACTGTTTTTAATGTTTTAATGAATATATTTGCTATTACTTTAAAAAAATAAAAATAAAAAAAAATCCGTATTGTGACAAATACATGAAAGCAAAATCAACTCTAATGGTATGAAAGAATCATGTTGAATGCTATCATATGGCATGTGTTGGGAGCTGACGACTTCATAAAATAATTTTTCACATTGATGCTTTTATCCAAAGCAACTGAGAGTTAAAAAAAAAAAAAAGCAAACTGGGGTTAAGTGCTTTGTTCATTGGCGCAATAGTGATCGCTTTTTCATTGCCCTTAGTGGGGTTTCGATGTTTACGCTGCTACTTTTGTTTATCTTGTGGGAGGAAAAGACTGATATTTAATGGGACAGATACATTTTTTATCCTTTTTTACTACAAATCTCCACTTTCACTTTCATAGTGTGAAAGTGAAGATTTATAGTAAAAAATGACTTAAATATTGATCTGTTTCTCACACAAACCTATCAAATAGCTTCTGAAGATATGGATTTAACCACTGGAGTCTTATGAATTACTTTCATGCTGCCTTCATGTGCTTTTTGGAGCTTCAGAGTTTTGGTCACCATTCACTTGCATTGTATGGACATACAGAGCTGAGGTTTTCTTCTAAAAATCTTCATTTTTTTGTTCTGCAGAAGAAAGAATGTCATACACATTTGGAATGGCATGAGGGTGAGTAATGATGAGAGAATTTTAATTTTTGAACGAACTGACCCTTTAAGTAATTTTTTGCAGAAAAAGCCCCATGTCACATTATGCGTTGTTTTATGGGATAGAGCAGCTTGAATATTCCTTGATGAAAATTTTACGAAGGTCATAAAGGCTTGAAATGACATGAGTAAATGATGACAAATTTTTATTTCAGGGAAAATTATTCCTTACAACACGGCACTTTTTAAAAAAAGTTTATGCTCTCTTTAACTTGACACACTGTCTACAAACACGCTCTTGCGGCAGACAAAAATAGCGAGAACTACTGTAACAGTCAAAGACGTCCGTCTAACACGTGTTTACATAGGAAAGCAATTGGAAAACAGCTTGGACGGACACAAAAACGAGTTTTGTGTGAATGGCCCTTAACAGTTGCTTCAAACTCACTCATTGCCCCAGTCCAGTCGTGCTGTTATGTGCTGTTTGATGTCACTCATTCGGTCGTTGGTGAGGTGACCAACTAAAACCTGCTGCCGCAACTCCAATATCTCATTCATTACATGCCACAGTCTGTGAAACAGATCCCCTTCATTTCTCTGAGAGAGAGACATAGATAGAAAGAACATGAGTAGGTGACAGAGAGATTCTATTTCTCTATTTAAACATATGAGCTATTAAAGGGATAGTTCAAAAATGAAAATACCTGCATAATTAACTCACCCTCATGCCATACCAGATGTCTAAGACTTTATTTCTTCTGCTGAGCACAAATGAAGATACAATGCAAGTGAATGGTGGCTAAAAAGCATATAGGAAGCATAAAAGTAATCCATACAACTCCAGTGGTTACATCCATGTCTTCAGAAGCAATATGATAGGTGTGGGTGAGAAACTGATTAATATTTGAGTCCTTTTTACTATAAATCTCCACTTTCACTCTCACCTTCTTCTTCTTTTGTTTTTGGCGATTTGCATTCTTCGTGCATATCACCACCTACCGGTCAGGGAGGAGAATTTATAGTAAAAAAGGACTTAAATATTGATCTGTTTCTCACCCACACCTATCATATCACTTCTGAAGATACGGATTTAACCACTGGAGTCTTATGGATTACTTTTATGTTGTCTTTATATGCTTTTTGGACCTTCAAATTTCTGGTCACCATTCACTTGCATTGTATGAACCTACAGAGCTGAAATATTTTTTTCTAAAAATCTTTGTGTTCAGCAGAAGAAAGAAAGTCATACACATCTGGGATGGCATGAGGGTAAATGATGAGATAATTTTAATTTTTGGGTGAACTATCCCTTTAAGTAAACTCATATCATATGAGTCATAATGAAGTTTAAAACTGACTTTGGTTAGTAAATTAAACAGTTACTGGCCAGCTGGTCACTCACCATTGCCAGAAGTGGACAGTTCAATTTTAAATCCTGACTGTATTATTTTTATCAGCCATGAGTTTCCAGCTTACAAATTAAATTCCATTCAAGTAATTGCATGTATTCAATGTAACACAGAGAATGATATTCACCATGTAGAGCTGTTTCCACATGGTGCCCCAGTCTCTCAAGGTCATTGTTATCTCTGTAATGACCGAGTCCTCGGTTGGGAAGACGGTCTCAAACTGCCTGCAGGGAAAGACACACCAACACACTGTTACGGCCATCAGGACAGAAGGAGGTGACCTTACACGACACGGAGCTGTAACACTGACTTAAATCAGACATGTCCACAAATACACTTGCAATGAGCTTATGGGAGAGTGAAGGGATCGTCACTTCGGTGGGCCAGACTAGTCATATTACAAATGCATCTCATTTAAAGCACATATATTGCTATGACTTTCCCCAAGTAGGGACCTGTGAATCAGTGTCTTCCTAAAGGGCACAAGTGACAGTTCAGAGGTCATATCTTACTGAACATCCAGTTTATAGATTACAAATTCTGGGGGTTGAACCTGTGACTCCTTATGTTTACAGCCTAGATCCTTTATGAGTGACAGCTATATATACTAAGACCATCTTAAATTTGTGATGTTCTCACTTCTTAACTGCATTCTCATATTTTGAAAAGAATAGCCTTAAACACATTTCGTTTGTAAACACAAAACATATGTAAGACCTATCATTACAGCATATACAGTATATCTCGATTTATAACAATCATTAGCAAGTATGTCTACACATCTACATATACTACACCCCTACCAATCTACAACAGATAAATATCATTGTATTAATGCTGTCTCTACACATAATTATACATTATATATGCACACATAACCAAGTTAACATGAACCAATATTTATAACTGCAGTAAAAATATATTGTTCATTGTTAGTTCATGATCCCTAATGTATTAAATAATGTTAACGTATACAACCTTTTTGTAAAGTGTAAAAAAGAAGTATCTTATTTGCAGGTACACTCTGTATAAAGAACTACAGTTCCATCACACTACAGTCCTGGACTCTTACCCTTTATTCCTCACATGGGCATTTTTCAGGTGGATGTAAGAGCTTGGGAATATTCCCTGGGGAGAGATGATACAAAGTGATTTTTAAAGCCAATTACTGCTTGTAAAATACACCAGAGTAAACAAACATGCTCTGGCATCTGCATATAAATGTGCAGACAGCCAAAGCAGGTGGAAGAGATCCAGATAAAAACCAAAGAACCGACAGAAATAGACGAAGAACGGAATTTTTGCACAGTGTTATTATGTCAACCTCAAAGATAAGTTCGGATTGCACTCACCTTTACATTTGGATTCTTTGTGATGAATCCTCTGTACCATCCTTCAAAGAGACGCAATGACATTTATATGAAAATATCTCACTTTTACAATTCAACAGCATAATGCATATTTCTTAAAGGAATATTCTGTGTCCAATACAAGTTAAGCTCAATCGACAGCATTTATGACACAATGTTGATTACCACAATAAATAATTTTGACTCGTCCTTCCTTTTCTTTTTTTGGGGGATTTTTCCCCTTTTTCTCCCAATTTGGAATGCCCAATTCCCAATGTGCTTCCAAGTCCTCGTTGTGTAGTGATTCGCCTCAGTCCGGGTGGTGGAGGACGAATCCCAGTTGCCTCCGCGTCTGAGACCATCAACCCGTGCATCTTATCACGTGGCTTGTTGAGCACGTTGCCATGGAGACATAGTGCGTGTGGAGGCTTCATGCCATCCACCGCGGCAACCACGCTCAACTCACCACGCGCCCCACTGAGAACAAACCACATTATAGCGACCATGAGGAGTTTACCCCATGTGACTCTACCCTCCCTAGCAACCAAGCCAATTTGGTTGCTTAGGAGACCTGGCTGGAGTCACTCAGCACGCCCTGGGATTCGAACTAGCAAGCTAGCGAACTCCAGGGGTGGTAGCCAGCGTATTTTACCACTGAGCTACCCAGGCCCCCCGTCCTTCCTTTTCTTTAAAATAAAGCAAAAATCGAGGTTACAGTGAGGGACTTACAATGGACATGAATGGGGCCAATTTTTGAAAAGTTAAAAGGCAGAAATATGAAGCTGTAAAGTTGATTAAATCTTCGTTTTTACTGTCGTTTTAGGGTTTATGACGTTACGTCATCATGGCAACGAAGTTGTAAAATTGGATAACTTTACACAGAAAAGGTTAGTAAGCGATTTTAGTACACTAAAATCATGTCAACACGCATATTGTTTACATCTTGTGGCTATACTATTGAAACAGTGAGTATTTACACGTTTGCGGATTGGCCCCATTCACTTCCATTGTAACTGCCTCACTATACCCCAATTTTTTTTTAAAGAAAACGAGGGACGAAATAAATCTTTGTGGTAAACAACACTATGCCACAAATGCTGTCTATTGAGTTTACCTTGTATTGAACCCGGAAATTTCCTTTAACAATTTCCAACTATGGACATAATGCCTACACTTTACTCTACAGGCTTCTCCTAACTCTCTAGCTGCATCCACAAAAAATGTTGTTCATTAGGGAAGGTAAGGCTGAATTAATTACCACAGTAACTTTCCCATCAGTCTCTAAGGATGATGATATACAGTAAAAAAGAAATTGATTGTTAGCTGTCAGGTTTAACTCAACTACAACACTGTTACCTTCACATTTCTCCAAAATCTGCACTGTGTCGCCGATTTCCAGGGGGAGTCCATGCTGCACCGTTCCTCGAAAATTTGCCAGCACTGATGAAAAAAATGCAAACAATGAACTGATGAGCTGAGAACATTATAGCTGTGGTAGACCTGAAAATGAAAAATCTGTCTGTCTTCACAAAACTTTGCTGCATGGAAGCTCTCGAAAAGTTTGTTTGGCCCAGTGGGCGATGTGATATCAGCTTTACATAACCACAAGTTTTATACTTGTTTGGGTAGTTGACGTGAAATACTTGAGAAAGTTGACTTGTCCTGCTGTATGACATGCTATACTCCATCTAAAACTATTTTAAACAGCATATTGTTAGTTTTTGCTTATAATTAATGCCCACAGCTTTAATGATGTGACATTACATGTAATATTTGTACTATGAAATTAATTAATTGTCATACCGAACAACCATTAAATCCTGTTGATAAGAAACTGATTGTCTTAGAAAAACTTGGTGTAAGCAGGTCTAGATGATCTCCCAGCCAGACCAGCTAAAAAGTGCCCACTTAGCTAAGACCAGCATACCCACTTTGGTTAGTTTAAAGGGATAGTTCACCTAAAAATTAAAATTCTTTCATCATCTACTACCTTTTTTCTATAAATTCTCCTCCCTTCCCAGTAGGTGGCGATATGTACAAACATTTTACATTTACATTTATTCATTTGACACTTTCATCCAAAGTGATTTTCGAAAGAGGAATAACACATCAATATGAATCGCCAAAAACAAAAGAAGAATGTGAAAGTGGAGATTTATGTTAAAAAAAAAAAAAAAGACTTAAATATTGATCTGTTTCTCACCAACACCTATCATATCTCTTCTGAAGATATGGATTTAACCACTGGAATATGGATTACTTTTATGCAGCCTTTATATGCTTTTTGGACCTTCATAGTTCTGGTCACTTGCATTCAATTGCATTGTATGGACCTACAGAGCTAAAATATTCTTCTAAAAACCTTTTTTGGGTGAACTATTCCTTTAAGCTGTTTTTTTGTGAAGGAGTGAAGGCAAAAAGGTGATTCAAATTATTTAAAAAAATAATAAAAAAAATAAAATTATATGTATATATATATATATATATATATATATATATATATATATATATATATATATATATATATATATATATATAGACAATCAGATACGTTATGCATGAACTACCAATTAATTTGACTTTATCAAGCATGCTCTTGCAAGCACACCACACATTTCCTCATTTTAAAAACATATTATTCTTAGATCTGCACTTCTAACATTATTTCACTTTTCTATTAAATAAACCCTGAGTCACCTCCCCAAGCTTACGTTACATAACAAGTGCAAGAGCACAGAGACTGACTAAAACTAAACACTGACAGCATCCGTATGCACTTTACGCACATGCATACATGTGTTAATTTTGAGTGCTCATTTGCATATCAAGTGGGTTAGGAAACATTTTGACAGAAAAAATTTATAAATATTTAGGTGCATAAACTACATCACCACACAAAACCCCGTCAAAGTTTGACACTGCTCAGAGGTTAAGCAGGCTAACATAACATCTACGTCAGCTTTTCAAAGATGAGCTGCGTTGCAATGCTCTCTGCCTGTCAGTGATGTGCCCGAACACATGCTGATGCAAAGACTCAGCATGATTTCAGACTCTGCCAGAGGTGTTGCAGGGAATAGATGCTTATCGCTGGTCAGAAATCTAGTACCGCGTCTTGCAATATGATGGAAATGCCAGCTAAGCCTTCTGCATCACACTGTACAGCTGAGAAATGACATTCTATCACAATCATTCTTTCAAAATAAAGAGGCCTAAGAACATCCCTTAAACGTGGTAAAATCACAGAAATGCACAGCCTTGAATTGTTTATCAATAAATAGTTCTGTCCATTTTCCCCCCTCAAACAATCGGAATTAGATTTTTGCATTTTCTGAAGAAAATTTGCCACCATGATCCTAATGTGTTGTGGGTGGTTGCCATTGTATTGCTATGCAGTTGCTAGTGTGATCTGGATTGTAGCTATGGTGTTGCTAGGTGGTTGCTAGGGTGTTCTAGGTGGTTGATTACCAGACAAATTCAAAAGAGCCCACCCCCCAAGTCGCTCAGGCCCCATTTACACCTTGCATTTACATGCATTTCATATCTTGACAGTATCTGTATATTCATTAGCTGGATTGCATTTGCACCTCTAGCCACTGTAGAGGTCAAACAATAGTGGATTTTAATAAGGTGGTGGTGGTTTCTTTTACATCATGTGGATGGCCGTGTATGTGTGCGCTGTTTACCTGGGGAAGTGATGTCACCAAGATGCACTGTGGGAAGACGACAAGCTGGTGGAGGGTGTATGATGCTCTGGGCAATGTTCTGCTGGGAAACCTGGGTCGGGCCATTTATGTGGACGTCAACTTTACACGTGCCACCTACCTAAACATCGTTGTAGACCAGGTACACCCCTACATGGCAATGGTATTCCTAGATGGCAGTGGCCTCTTTCAGCAGGATAATGCGCCCTGCCATACTGCACACATTGTTTGAGTTTGTTTGAATTGTTTGGGGAACATGATGAAGAGTTCAAGGTGTTGCCCTAGCCTACAAATTCCCCGGATCTCAATCCCATTGAGCATCTGTGGGATGTTCTGGACCAACAAGTCTGATCCATGGCGGCTCCACCTCGCAACTTACAGGATTTGAAGGATCTGCTGCTAATATCTTGGTGCCAGAGACCACAGGACACCTTCAGGGGACTTGTAGAGTCCATACCTCAGTGGGTTGGTGCTGTTTTGGCAGCATGCAGAGGACCAATAGCATATTAGGCAGGTGGTCATAATGTTTTGGCTCATCAGTGTATTATTTACTGTATATATTTTCACCACATAAGGTTTATTTATGAGGAATAAAAAACTATCAGCATAGATTTTTCCCGATAACCAATAGTTCCAAAAATGATCAGCACAGATTAATCGGTAAAACCAATATATCGGTCTACCTCTACTACACCGTTGATTGGATAGAGATCTGATCAAAGTTACCCACACAAAATGGAAAACTCTACTTAAATATTACATCAGAGGCTGTGGTAACTGAAAATGATCTGTCTTTTAATGAACTTTAAAAACATTGATGGATAATTCATGACCTTTTTGTTTTATAATTCATATTCTGTACAGGAGAGTGTCAGTTTTACTCAAGAGATAAAACTGGCACTTATGATGCCAAATATTAAATCAGATCCCTTTTTATTACGACTTTGGCCACTACTTGAACCACAGCCATCATCTCCGGGGAGTGGCAAAGGCTCGCTGTTTTAGATGGGCAAAGTTGTTTGAGCTGCATGCTTGTGTTAAACGCTTTCCCACGGTGCTGCTGTCAGCGTGGTGGACACACACTGCTGCTTGGCAGAGAGACAGGACAGCCAGAGGCCTGTCTCTCATAACCCTTACCAGGTGCAAAGAGCCCTCTGGTCCCCTGTAACACTGTCCCTGTGACTCAATCATGCGACTATAACCACAACAAAGTTAAAGTGAGACTGATAGGTTTACAGTAGGGATGTGAAAAGCTATATATTTTTCAAGATCGACTAGCTAGGCTTGCGAATAGAGAAACCGACCAATCACTCTTAAGGAAGTCCTTTATAATTAGGTCAATTTTAACCCCAATTGGATGCGTTTCTGTGAGGGCATTTACACGAGATATGCTCTCACATTAAAAAAAAGCTAATGCTTTAAACCGGTGCTTTAAAGGGGATGAAAATAATAACGCCACCCATCCAAGTGGGTTATAACACACAAACAGCATAATAGCACCATGTCAAAAAGCTTATTAAAGCACTGTTTCTAAAAAATGTCAAAAATATATTTATTTTTTTATATAAACTACTTGACAATAGTTATCCGACTAGATGGTTGTTAGATGGCTAGTTGACCATCGTGACCCATCCACATTTTACCGTCGAGTGTCTAGTGACTACAGTAATTTGGCTACTATTAGACATCTAAGCGTATTCGAAAAGTTAACGTGACATAATTAATGTGGCCATATTTTTAGACTTACGATTTTATGATTTTAACTCTCAAATATGAGATATTACTGGGCAAAATGTAACCTTATATAAATGTAACGCATCCATTAGATATAATGCAACGTTTTTTTTTTAATGACTTTTAATGGCCACCTTTTATAATACATAGTTGTAACCACAGTTATATTGCACTATAATTAGTGCTGTCCATCGATTAAAATTTTTAATCGTGATTGATCACTTTTTTTTCTTTTTTTGTTAATTGCAATTAATTGCAGAATTTAAAAATGCTAAAATTTGACAGCATACATACTTATTTTCCTGTAAAAATGCCTTTTTTCTAACTTTGGAAAGAAAACAAAACAATATGTAACAATATAATGCATTATTAACATTTTCCAAACAAAGCCTTCCACAATATAATGTCACCTATTTAAGTAACACTAAATGTTTCCCAAAGTCTAATTAGAAGGTTGACTTATTGAAAGAATTAGTCCCCATAGGTTGAATATTCATTCATATTTTCATTCATTTAATTTCTATATTCATAATTTTACATTTAAAATATTCATCTCATAACATTATTTATGCATTTGCAAATGCTGTGTAAATGCATTTATTCCTGCTTTGTGAAAATCCACCTAATTGACATTTCATATTATGCAGCTTCTGTGCCACCTTTGCTGTGTAAAGATGGCTTTAGTCCCCATAGGTTTAGTATTCATCGCAATGGGCATTAAGACTTGTTAATTAGTTAAGACTTAGTGTGCTTCAGTGGTAATTAAAATGCGCTGAAAATACTTGATTTCTATCACAAGTCCCACCTAGGCTTGTTTTGTACATCAAATAATAGCGCAAATGACTCTGAGCGGACACATTAAAAAGGTACAACAAGTGTTTATGCTGGTTTACCGGTATGCTGTATTAACGGTAAACGCGTTAATCACAATTAAGACAAATTAACACATTAAACTTTTTTAATTAATTGCATGCGATTAACGTGTTAATTCCGACAGCTCTAATTATACTACTTACTAGTTCATATTTATTCTTTTAAAAACGAAAAAGCATTCAAACAAATGACTTGACCATGTGTTACAATCACGTTTCATAATCTATTACACTCTTTAATGGTGTAACAATGACTAGTTAAGTGTTATAATGTCTTGTTACACAGCACTCTGGAATACTTGATTCTGATTGGTCAATTGCAGCATTACGCGGTCAAATATTTCTTCATAATGACCGATAAACTGTTTAGCTGACTCTCGTCAGAGTTTCATGTCTCTTAAACCACTCCACTGTCCCTTTCTTCACACATAATAAAATAATTACAACTCAAATCAATATATCATATCTATTTATTTATTTATTTGGTAAGCAGCCATGTAATAAGTAGGATTAAGTACAGTCAGCCAGTTGTTATTGCAAAATAAAACCCTTCAGGGTGATACAAGACCCCTCCACTTTGTGTCAGGGTCCTGGACGCTATTGCTATTTTGCGATAATGACCGGGTAACTATACAGTACATTATGCTTAATTATAAATGTGGTTACGATTACAAATACCTTTACAATGCAATTGACAAATGTATAGTTTCTAAAATGACTATAAACGCACACCTGTGACCGCATATTATATATTAAAATGTCAAGTTGCTATGTTGCTTGCCATAAAGCAACCATAAAAAGCCTACAATCAGGATAATGAACTATATTACTTGGTGGAAGAATTGTCTATTATGATAATTAAAAAGAATACATTTTACTCTATAATGAACAATGGTGTATTTTATCATCATGCCGTTGCCGCTGTTTTATTTTATCATAGTGAAGGGAAATTCAGAACAACTCTGTCCCGTGGTAAAATCACTGTAATGCCCAGTCTCAAGTGGCTTATCGCTATATCTTTAGGCTATTTAGAAAGCATCACTGAATATCAAACTGAACTTTTACCATGAAGCACAAGGTCAATGTTTGACTCCACTTCAATCCATCATCACTTACTATAAATTTCAAATTTTCTAATGTATTCATTGCAAATGCCATTTATCACTATTATCAGAGACACTAATTGACTGATGTCAGAGCGTTAACCTGCAGCAGAATCCCCCACAGACAGTCATGGGTGTCTGAGAATGCGCTCATATCTGTCTGCTCGTCAGGGTGATGGATGGGTGCACACACTAACCTCTCTCTTCATATTGCTTTTTGATGCTAGCTGTAATGTTGTATTGAGTCAGCCTCCTGAGAGGACAATGCCAGCCGAAGGCACAGCGCAAACAGAAATACTCTTGATACACAGAGATACTAACACTGAGTCGGAGTACCAATGGCAAGGGTGTTAATATGAGTTACTCTTAGGAGGTCTGGGATAAGTTCTGAAGGCTTGACCAGTGGTGTGAGTTTGGGGCGGGCCTATCTGTTTGTACAGCCAATGGAAGATGGGGGGAGTTACTGGAATCAGTTGCTGATTAAATCTGCAATTCCATTGGCTACGTTTGTGGCGCAAAAATTACACACTTCAGCTTTCTTTTGCATATTATCTAAGAGTATATTACCTCTTCTTTGAATATACCCACTACGGCTGGGCGATATATCGAATATTCAAGATATCTTCACAACGACTTTGCTGCTGAAATTACATTAAGCAAAATTGCGATGATTGTAATGTGCTTTTTTATTTGGCCACTTGGCATTTCCTAAAGACAGTGCTCCAAATTTGCAATCCTTCCTTGTCTTGTGATTTACCAGTATGAGTTTGTAAAGACAGAGATAATTTAATTGCATCTCTGATTTAAACTTAGTTGGTATGTTCAGCTCATTTCCGTGAATCAAATCAAACTGCCCGTTTCAGTTACTCTATTCAAAACATCAAAACCACTGATTGTCCAGCAGATACATCTGGGCCTAGTTAAAATTACAAGACCATTTATTGGGAGTCAAGCATTTAGGCCCTTCTTTATTACACACCCTACTGTACTTGAATTCAATTTCTAATTGAACACCAATTTACGTAATCAATTTATAAAAGTATGTGCTTCACCTAGAGCAGTTCAGTAAGTTCTATATAGATCTACATGACCCCAAATCATGAGTGACTATGCAGAATTATGAAATATTTGTTTGGATAGTGATAAAGCCTTCAGTTGATTTAATCACAGCAAGCATTAGAAAGGACGGGAGTCCCACATACTGCCCCAAAATGGGTCAGGCAATCCTTAAAAGCAAACAAATTTAATGAACATGAAGATGAGTGGTAACACCAGCACCGCAATTTTCTCATCCGTTGTGTAATGATTCCCAGACTCAGCCCTTTTGTGCAGTAATGAGAATATTATGAGTTCTGATATTAGATATCTCACATATTTAGCTGTGTTTTGTTCGTTCCCAGAGCAAAACATCAGCCTCTATATTAATTCTTTGTTTGAATAAAAAATGGTGCAGGTCTGGTTGCGGAATAAAAGACCACCATTTCTGTACAAACACATCAAACAAAATAGATGCTTGGTGATTTCATGTGTACAAAGAAGATTTAGATTAACAAATCTATTTTGTAAGCATACTACTAAGCAATGTTAGAAAGCTTAAAAAAAGAAAACCACATATGGGATCTCTTTTAAAATCTAAATTGTATCTCCTAGACATTAGTGTTATTAAATGAAGACTTCTGCTTAAAGGCACTGATATACTTCTGAAGAAGTTCTTCTTCGGTTCTTCGTTTAGTGGTAAAAAGATCTTCGAAACAGCTGAGCAACGGTATACTGTTTGCGAACATTCGGTCCTCATGTGTCCTCATGGCCCGGCCCCTTCCTCCTCCTCGTCACAATGCTTTATCACTAACTACGTTTCCATCCAAAGGTTTTTTTTTTTTGCGACAAATAGTGGAAACGCAAATTATCGCTAAAATTTCACAAGTGTCAACATAATATTTTTCCATTTAACTCTAGCGCATATACTCTATGTTGATACATCAAATTTCGCGAAAAACTGGTTTGGAAACACTTTTTGTCGAGAAAATTGGCATTAACGCAAAACATGACGTCTTGCGTGACACACAACAGAATTTACCCCAATCGTTAGCCTGACGAATAGATGGCAGTCATGGAATTAGCCCACAAAACAAAAAAACATATAATTTCTGCGCACAAAGATGTTTTAAATTAAAATAAATACACAATACTAGGAGAAAAGCTTCAGTGTGCTTTTTTGGAACACTAACACAGCCCAATTATATAAAATTATTGTTTAGCTTACTTTTGAAAAAATGCCGGCAAAATTCCCTGTATTAAATTAGGCAAAATAAATTACCAAATGAATAAAGCATTAAATAAAATAATTAATTACCAAACAAAAAAAATAAATATTTTTTAGATCTATATACTTGCCTTTTCTTTACACAAACTTAAATTAGCCTTACCCTGTTTTGTAGACGAAAAAAGTTGGCTGAATGACATTCTAAGAATGTTCAACACTTTTTTCAATAAACTATCAGAACTATTTGTCCAATGTGGAGTTCACTTTCAGAAAACTAACTTTTTTCCTCCTCTTTTCTCCCCAATTTGGAATGCCGAATTCCCTATGTCCTCGTGGTGGCATAGTGACTCGTCTTAATCCGGGTGGCGGAGGACGAATCTCAGTTGCCTCCGTGTCTGAGAGTGTCAATCCGTGCATCTTATCACGTAGCTTGTTGAGCGCGTTGCCGCAGAGACATAGCGCATGTGGAGGCTTCACGCTATTCTCCACGGCATCCACACACAACCCACCACGCACCCCACCAAGAGCGAGAACCACATTACAGTGACCACGAAGAGGTTACCCCATGTAACTCTAGCCACCCTAGCAACCTGGCCAATTTGGTTGCTTAGGAGGCTTGGCCGGAGTCACTCAGCACACCCTGGATTCGAAGAACTGGGGATTGAAGAATGGGGCGAATTATTGGAGGGTTTAAAGGCAGAAATGTGAAGCTTATAATTTTATAAAAACACTTGCATTAATTCTTCAGTTAAAACTCATGTATTATTTAAGCTGTAAAGTTGTTTATATTGTAATTTTTACAGTCATTTTAGGGTTTGTTGACATCACATCGTCATGGTAACGAAGATGTAAAATTGGCTATAACTTTACACAGAAGAGGTTTGTAATCACACTAAAATCATGTTTACACACATTATCTTGTGGTTATACTTTTGAAAAAGTGAGTATTTTATCGTTGAAAAATTGGCCCCAATTCACTTCCATTGTGAGTGCCTCACTGTAACCTCAATTCCTGCTTTTTATTAAAGAAAAGGAGGAACGAGTCAAATTAAATTTTTGTAGTAATCAATATTATGCCACAAATGCTTCCGATTGAGCTTACAGTAACCTGTACTGAACCCGGAACATTCCTTTAAGTCAGGGGTCGGCAATAATTCCGCACCTGCATTCCAATCTACATCTTGATGTACTCTTTCCTCATAATCACGCAGCGTGTTTTCATGAGCTGAATGGGAGGCTAAACAAAAAGTTAAATTGTGACGAGACTGCAGCATACCCAACAGACTAGTGCAGCACGTGAAAGCCATTCACGCATCACGAGCCGGCAGTGCTTCATGTTCGGTCAATTGCGTGAGTAAAAGCGCGCCCACTTTGCTTCGGTCAGACTGCATGGATGACAGCCTACATTCTGTGTTTCATTTGTTTCTTTTTGCTTTCAGAACAACACGTGATGTAATAAGGAATACACCACTATTAATCCTTGAGATTTCACATACAGGTACTATACACCCTCCTTAAACCATAGTCACACTCAAAATTACATTAAACAATTAAAAGAAAAAACATACACCCACATCGTGTGGTTCAACAATCTGAGTCTATTCAAAATATAAATAAAACCTGGAAATACAGTTTTAGGATTTTGCAGGTGCGAGTCACCGAAAAGGGCTAAAAAGTTAAACGGCTTGTGATGCGCGAATGGCTTGCACATGCAACGCGAGTCTCGTCACACTTTAATAGTGTTTAGTCTCCCATTCAGCTGATGAAAACACGCTGCATGATCAGGAGGAAAGATTACATCAAGATGTAGATTGGAATGCAGGTGCGAAAAAATGTCATTATACAGTTGAAGCCAGAAGTTTACATGCACCTTAGTCAAATACATTTAAACTCAGTTTTTCACAATTCCTAACATTCAATAGTAAAAAAACATTCCCTGTCTTAGGTCAGTTGGGACCACTACTTTATTTCTAGAATGTGAAATGTCAGAGTAATAGTAGAGAGAATGATTTATTTCAGGTTTTATTTCTTTCATCACATTCCCAGTGGGTCAGAAGTTTATATACACTTTGTTAGTATTTGGTAGTATTGCCTTTAAATTGTTTAACTTGGGTCAAACTTTTTGGGTAGCCTTCCACAAGCATCTCACAATAAGTTACTGGAATTTTGGCACATTCCTCCAGACAGAACTGGTGTAACCGAGTCAGGTTTGTAGGCCTCCTTGCTCGCACATGCTTTTTCAGTTCTGCCCACAAATGTTCTATTGGACTGGGGTCAGGGCTTTGTGATGGCCACTCCAATACCTTAACTTTGTTGTCCTTGTTGTCAGCCACAACTTTGGAGGTATGCTTGGGGTCTTTGTCCATTTGGAAGGCCACATTGCGACCGAGCTTAAACTTCCTGGCTGATGTCTTGAGATGTTGCTTCAATATATCCACATAATTTCCTTGCTCATGATGCCATCTATTTTGTGAAGTGCACCAGTCCCTCCTGCAGCAAAGCACCCCCACAACATGATGCTGCCACCCCATGCTTCACAGTTGGGATGGAGTTCTTTGGCTTGCATGACTCACCCTTTTTCCTCCAAACATAACGATGGTCATTATGGCCAAACAGTTCAATATTTGTTTCATTAGACCAGAGGACATCTCTCAAAAAAGTAAGATCTTTGTCCCCATGTGCACTTGCAAACTGTAGTCTGACTTTTTTTATGGCAGTTTTAGAGCAGTGGCTTCTTCCTTGCTGAGCAGCCTTTCAGGTTATGTCAATATAGGACTCGTTTTACTGTGGATATAGATACTTGACTACCTGTTTCCTCGAGCATCTTCACAAGGTCCTTTGCTGTTGTTCTGGGATTGATTTGCACTTTTCGCACCAATCTACGTTCATCTCTAGGAGACAGAATGCATCTCCTTCCTGAGCGGTATGATGACTGCGTGGCCACATGGAGTTTATACTTGCGTACTATTGTTTGTACAGACGAACGGCGTAACTTCAGGCATTTGGAAATTGCTCCCAAGTATGAACCAGACTTGTGGAGGTCCACAATTTTTTTCTGAGGTCTTGGCTGATTTCTTTTGATTTTCCCATGATGTCAAGAAAAGAGGCACTGAGTTTGAAGGTAGGCCTTAAAATACATCCACAGGTGCACCTCCAATTCAGTACACCTCCTATCAGAAGCTAATTGGCTAATTGTCTAAAGACTTGACATCATTTTCTGGAATTTTCCAAGCTGCTTAAAGGCACAGTTAACTTAGTGTATGTAAACTTCTGACCCGCTGGAACTGTGATATAGTCAATAAAAAGTGAAACAATCTGTCTGTAAACAATTGTTGGAATAATTACTTGTGTCATGCACAAAGTAGATGTCTGAAACGACTTGCCAAAACTATAGTTTGCTAATATGAAATCTGTGGATTGGTTAAAAAATTAGTTTTAATGACTTCAACCTAAGTATATGTGAACTTCTGACTTCAACTTTAAACAAGCCTGCTCCTCTCTCGCTGTTGCTTGTGTGCTAGTGATTGCATGATTACAATGACATAATATAAGAAATATTTAAAATTCCACATAATTTCGTGATCAGTAATCAAATAAGCACATTTGTGACATTAACTGTAATTTTCAGTTAATGAAAACTCATTTTGTACAAAAGGACAGGTTCTTTCATTAAAGCATTTAAGATGCTTTGTGAAAATTCACATGCAGGATCATGATTATATCATAATCATTGGGTTTTGCACACATTTTTCACTCAAACTGTTATGCTGATAATATCATTTGTAATTAAAAATAAACGATTAAATTAGAAAAATGCAAAATAGAAACATTTTCACAAGTGGACACAAACTTCGGAAAATCAAATTCCTGCGCATGGCACAGCCATTGACCAGGAAAATAAAAAATGGCACTTCATGTCGAAAAGGTTGCCGACCCCTGCTTTAAGTGAATCAATCTTTTCTCACCTTAGCGAATCTATTAAGAAATATTAAATATTTCACAGTTTAATAAGAGATCAACCTCACTCGTTATTTTCTGACAACTGAATCAAGTTGCCCGTCTCTCTAAATGTGTTTGTAGGCTATGTTCATTAGTGAAGCATAGCGCTCAGATGGGAATGTCTTGTAGCTGTTCTCTCTGGAGTACGGATGGCCATAACCACAACATCCAGAGAGCGAACAAGGCAGTCAGAGAGGAAGAAAGACTGAGAGAGGTGGAAAATAAACACCAAACACTCTTCTGGGAATTGTTGTGTCTTCTGCTGCCATTCTCTCTAATGTTCGAGAAGATACAAAACAATTCTTGACAACCTGAGAAAGTCAAAGAGTACGTAACATGTTTCAGAAGTTTGTTATCGACTAGCTACAATCAATCTGATCCACGTTTTGAGGAATGGAAATATTCCAAGATGCTTTTATTTGAAAAAATAAAATAAAAAAATAAAGCAGTTAGCAGAAGGCACAGTCAACACCATTTATTAAACAGGCTTTGTAATAGTTTCGCATATTCTCTATGCATGGGTTGTTGGCGTTTCTACAAATGTCTCCAACTGCCCTCTGACAAAACACAGACTCCTTCTGAAGTTTCTACTGACTGAGCATCATTAGTGTCTAATTGCCTGCATGGGGGAAAATCTTATATTGTCGGCAATATGAAGATCTAAGATACAAAGCATTCCCGTTCAGTATCACTTGAAGAGTTTGCTTAAAGGAATAGTTCACCCAAAAATGAAAATACTGTCATTTATGCACCCTCATGTCTTTCCAAACCCATTTGACAATAGCTTAGTGTAAGGGACAGACCGAAATATGTGTCGTTATTCTGAGGACTGATTTTCCAGGTCAGATTTGGACTTAGAGTATTCCACTAAGAAAAACAAACCACATGCAACTTTTTCAAGCAGTAGGTAAGAGTGCACTGACCTGACTATCAGAGAGGTCGCAATAAAAAAAACAGCAGACAAGCTCTGACAGATGGTAACAAGTACAAAAGACAGCAGTTTGGCGAGCGAGTGCCCTTTTCAAACCCTTCTCACACAGACAGCCATGCTCTACATACATTTTGACAGCAACTAGGAGCTCAAGACAACTTACAGTGCCTACAGTCGCTTCTCATCTTTGGACTTTTAGTTATATTTGAGAAAGAATCAAGACAAGATGCACTCTAGGAGGACTACTAGGTGCTTATAGGCGTTAAAAGGGTACAAGAGATGTCAGTCTTGTGATTGACATGTCAATCTATGGTGCTCTCTCTGGTTTACATGCAAATGTGGATACACAAACTGAATTTCATGAATCACTTAAAGTATTCATCCCTTTATGCAGTAGATGAATATAGAAATACTTTAAACTTGGGCTTGGCAAATACATTATATTTATGATTTATTTGCAATGATTTTGCTGTCGATATGCTGTAATACATCATTTTTAGATCGCTTTTTATTTTGCCATTAAGTTTCCTAAAGAGTGTGCCATTGAATTAGATTTGGAATTCTTCTTGCAAATTGCAAGTATGAGTCTCTGATTTAAACTTCAGTTATAAAAAAGGAAATACAATTGTTAAGTTCAATTTATCACTGGGATTCAGTTCAAATCGTCCAGATCAGTGAATCGATTCATATATCTGATTCTATCTGATTTAAATGTGTATATATGTCGTCATGTTCACAGAAGTGACATTTTACATGTTTGAAAATGTTTTATTTATAAATATATGTAAGTAAATATTGCTGTTTATTACCTTGTATTTTTATATTGGTGCAAACAAATGAAAATGGTTAAACATGTATTTTCCTTGTGTTCACTTAAAGGGATAGTTCACCTGAAAATCATTTATTCACCCTCATGCCATCCCAGATGTGTATGATTTTCTTACTTCTGCAGCACACAAAATTTCACCTCTGTTGGTCCATACAATTCAAGTGATTGGTGACCAGATCTTTCAAGCTCCAAAATTCACATAACGGCAGCATAAATGTAATCAATATGATTCCAGTAGCTAAATCTATGTCTTTAGAAGTGATATGATAGGTGTGAGTGAGAAACAGATCAATATTTATTATTATAAATCTCCACTTTATATGACTTTCTTTCATATTCTGAAAGTGAAAGTGGAGATTTATAGTAAAACAGGATTTAAACATTGATCTGTTTCTAAACCAAAGTGATTGTATCGCTTCAGAAGACATATATTAACCCACTGGAGTAGTATGGATTACTTCTATGATCCCTTTATGTGATTTTTGGAGCTTGAGAGGTCTGGTCACCATTCACTTGCATTGTGAGGACCTACAGAGCTGACATATTCTTCTAAAAATCTTTGTTTGTGTTCAGCAGAAGAAAGAAAGTCATACACATCTGGGATGGCATGAGGGTGAGTAAATGAGGAGAGAATTTTCATTTTTGAGGGAACTAGAATTAAAAAAACTGTTCAGAAAACATCCAAGTAGATGTTTATTGTATAATACTTCTTACTATAAACATTTTGAATCTAGTTGGCAACAATGGCAATTTGACTGAAATGATAGTTCCCCAGATTAAAAAAGAATCATCCTTTTAAGCCATTTCAGTGGACATACATAAATATTGAGACAATATATATTAAATATCATCAAAATGCTGGAAAATATTGAGATATAATTGCTTTTTATCTCGGCCAGCCCTACTGGAAACAAAAATGGATTTAACCCATGAGAGAAATTAAAAGAAAGCTCTTAAGATTAAAAAGCTTGCAGTCTGAAATCTGCAGAGATTCCTTTTCTTGGCAAGGCTACACAAAAAATGAATCCAATCTGACGGTGAAAGGAATTGGGACTGAGTAAAATCAGAGAGAGGAAACTGGGGAACAAGAATACAACCCTGAAGAGTGTTTTGGCTGTGATGGAGAATGTGGCACATAGTATGTTATGGAAGTGGCAACACTCAAAAATTAGTTTTGCAAATAAGTCAATGAATTATGCAGAAAGAGCCACTGAGATTGTTATAAGCATGAATGATTCAAATCTCTATCCTGCTCTTTCTCTCTTAACGGTGTCTTTGCAATGGCAGGATAGTTTTTTTAAATATGCTTCTAGATCACCAATTTTAAAGAGCTTACAAGTGGCACTTGTACACCTTGTTTTGCGAGATGCATAGTTATTTGAACTAGGAAAGCTTGCCATGGGCCATAAAACTTAAAGCTTTCCCAAATTTTCAAATACTGTATATTTAAGTATAGCTCTGTTCCAAAACCTTGTGAGCTGCCTTGCTGTCTACTACCTACATAGGCAGCATCGCAACTGAAATGGAACCTTTTAAGTGAGTGATTTGAAATGCATTTACTTTCTCTCGTGAAGTGTACAGTTTGTATGGGAGAGTCGACTCAATAGAGTTTGACGAAGTATGTTGCTAAGCTAACAACGTGATGCGCTAATAAGCATAAAAATAGATGGCACACAAAATTATTGGGCAAAATAGTCCATTTTTAATCAGATTAAAACTAAACTTGTAAACTTGTAAAACAGTAGATAAAACAAATTTTATTAAAAAAAAATCTGTATTGATAGGAATGTACTTACACTCACTTAAAACTTTATTAGGAACACCTGTACACCTACTTATTCATGCAATTATCTAATCAGCCAATCATGTGGCAGCAGTGCAATTCATAAAATCATGCAGATACGGGTCAAGAGCTTCAGTTAATGTTCACGTCAACCATCAAAATGGAGAAAAAATTTGATCTTGGTGATTTCGACTGTGGCATGATTGTTGGTGCCAGACGGGCTGGTTTGAGTATTTCGGTAACTGCTGATCTCCTGGGATTTTTATGCACAGCAGTCTCTAGAGTTTACTCAGAATGCTGCCAAAAAAAAAAAAAAAAAAAAAACATCCAGGGAGCGGCAGTTCTATGGATGGAAACGCTTGTTGATGAGAGAGGTCAGAGGTGAATGGCCAGACTGGTTCGAGCTGACAGAAAGGCTACGGTAACTCAGATAACCGCTCTGTACAATTGTAATGATCAGAATAGCAGCTCAGAATGCACAACACATCGAACCTTGATGTGGATGGGCTACAACAGCCAAAGACCATGCTGGGCACTTTATTAGAATCATAGTGTTCCTAATAATGTGCTCAGTGAGTGTATAATCAATTTTCTTGACTCATCCATCACATTGGATTATTTTATTTTTTTCACTCATCCCATTGCAATGCATTCTGAGATCTATGAAGGATACATAAGATTCTGAATAGATGCTACAATTGCAGTACAAAATGCAATAACTGTTTTGTGACGCATTTTATTTGTCGTCTTTGTGCTCCCAAACTTCCGTATGCTGACGTAGTTCCATTTAAACAACTCAATGCATTAATGCTTGGTCGAGTTGCGTCCGGTATGCATCTCATACCACCTCATGAGGTTTGAGTGACTGGATTGCTACCCATCTTTTATGGGTCTTGGAGGGCATTTACACTTGGTCTTTTCATGTTCGTATAGCTAGTCGAACAGTAATGCATGAGAAGACCAAATATATACGTCCCCATAATGCTGCTGCCTACCATTTCGAACAGCCTTTGCATACGAATCATGCCTATGACGCCTTAAAATGCAGTCCAGGTAGGCAGCTCAGTAGGTTTTGGAACAGAGCTTATGTGTGCATGACTGAATTCACACCAGCGTCTCAGATCGAGCAGTTGACTAGGCCTCTGTGTTCTTCTAGCTTTATCTGTCAGCCTTATCTCTTTCTCAGAGTGGCAGTGTGCCTGTTGACCAGGGCACAGTAGGCGCCCAGTCAGCATGTGACAAAAGGATGAGACTAATTTGTATGCCGAATGTGCTCCCATCATAAATCCAAGCTGAGAAGCACGGGAACAAGACATGATAATCCCAGACTTGCTGCATTTACCGCTAAAGAGTTTGACTGAAATCATATTTTTGTGTTGACAGTAAGTAAAAGCGCTGTTTGTTTCAAATGTGCTATTATCTTTAACAATCTTGAAGAGATGTTAAAAGGTGCTTGTGTGCATTGGAGAGTCTGGAACAGTAAGTAATATGGCAAGTATTATGTGCTGGAAGAGTGACATTAACTTTCACTTTGCTGATTAAATGTACTGAGGAATATGGCATAATTAGAAAGCAATATGGTCTTGTCAAACTGTCTTTTCACAGCTGTTGCCTGCAAGTTCCACATGTTGGTTTTCATCACGAGACGATCAGCAAATAAATTCAGTAGGTAGGCAGAGATGATTAGGATAATGTGATTTCAGGCAAAGTTTAACAGATATATAAAACTTCCCTTAGAATGAGCAACCTTGGTCGAGTACAACACCTTAAAGCTGCACAACTCTCTAGCAATATCTGTGGTTGAAACTTGCAAGCAAGCAATTTGCAGAAGAACACTTTATATGAATCGAGTTTCGGCACTGCCCTTCTGGCGGATGAATCTGATGATTTGAGCTTTGCCTGTGTGTGATCGTGACTGGGAGATATTCAGAGCCATAGCGTGCTATTTTCATGTTCATATGTTATACGATTAAACATTTAAATCTGAAATATTACTTGCTTTGATGAAGATAAACAACACTTGTATTCATATATTTTGAATGAAAATTTTTTACACTTATAGCACTTTTCCAACACTTCACTCAAAGTGCTTTTACAACAGGGGACTCAATCACCTCAATCACTAGCAGTATATTCTAATATAATTTTTCAAGCGTTTTATCTACTATTAATATTTGTATTGTACTACACTTATCAATTTAAGAGCTGATACTCGTGATATGGCTGATAAGAGTTCAATGGAAGACTTTATTATTTATTGTTATATTATAGTGTACAGCCTCGGTTGATAATGCAAGTGAACCGTAATACTACAATAGTATGTCTATGCAATGATCACAATAACACAGTAAACTAAAAACATAATACAAGGATTCAATAATGATGGGGATGAAATATACTTTATTAACCATGAAAATAATATACTTAAAAATACAATATAACAGTTACAAGAAGTCAATATCAGAAGCCATATATATTAGTGAACGTGTCACAGTAACTTCCCCCAGCAACATAGATACATCACGATCAGTTAACACATGAGTAATGTTTGAGTCATACAACCATGACAAGCAATATAAGCTTCAACAACCCTACCAGAAAACATATCCAAGCATTAAAGCAGGCAAACAACTTTGCTAAATGGATAACAGATAAACATCCATCCAGACTGCTGTCCTGAACTGTGAGTGTGACTGACTGAACTGTAGTTTCTTTCTTCTTTTTAACGGCTTTTTAACAGCTACTTTTTCACAGCACTCTATCTATCTATTTATCTGTCTGTCTGTCTGTCATTTACCTGTCTATCTGTCTATCTATCTACCTGTCTGTCTGCTTATCTATCTATCTATCCGTCCATCTGTCTGTCATTTACCTGTCTATCTACCCGTCTGTCTGCTTATCTATCTATCTATCTACCTGTCTGTCTGTTTATCTATCATTTACCTGTCTATCTATCTACCTGTCTGTCTGTTTATCTATCTATCTATCTATCTATCTGTCTGTCTGTCTGTCATTTACCTGTCTATCTGTCTATCTATCTACCCGTCTGTCTGCTTATCTATCTACCTGTCTGTCTGTTTATCTATCTATCTACCTGTTTGTCTGTCTATCTATCTATCATTTACCTGTCTATCTGTCTGTCTATCTATCTATCTACCTGTCTGTCTGTCTGTCTATCTACCTGTCTGTCTGTCTGTCTGTCTATCTATCATTTACCTGTCTATCTATCTACCTGTCTGTCTGTCTATCTATCTATCTATCTATCTACCTGTCTGTGTTTATCTATCTATCTGTCTGTCTGTCTATCTATCATTTACCTGTCTATCTACCTACCTGTCTGTCTGTTTATCTATCTATCTAACTGTCTGTCTGTTTATCTACCTATCTACCTGTTTGTCTGTCTATCTATCTATCTACCTGTCTGTCTGTCTGTCTATCTATCTATCTATCATTTACCAGTCTGTCTGTCTAACTATCCATCATTCACCTGTCTGTCTGTCTGTCTGTCTGTCTATCTATCTACCTGTCTGTCTATCTATCTATTATGTACCTGTCTGTCTGTCTGTCTATCTATCTATCTATCTATCTATCTATCATGTACCTGTCTGTCTGTCTGTCTATCTATCTATCTATCATGTACCTGTCTGTCTGTCTATCTATCTACTCTTTACCTACCATTCTGTCATCTATCTATCTATCTATCTATCATGCACTTGTCTGTCTGTCTGTCTGTCTATCTATCTATCTATCATTTACCAGTCTGTCTGTCTAACTATCCATCATTCACCTGTCTGTCTGTCTGTCTGTCTGTCTGTCTATCTATCTATCTATCTATCTACCTGTCTGTCTATCTATCTATCTATCTATCTATCATGTACCTGTCTGTCTGTCTGTCTATCTATCTATCTATCTATCATGTACCTGTCTGTCTGTCTATCTATCTACTGTTTACCTACCTTTCTGTCATCTATCTATCTATCTATCATGCACTTGTCTGTCTGTCTGTCTGTCTATCTATCTATCTGTCTATCTATCTATCTGTCTGTCTATTTTCTGTAAGTGAGATATCTGGTAACAAAATAAACTGAATCAAAACTGGATCTAATAGTTGTTGTTATCACCATTTTCTTCTGTTGACTTTGGTTTTGGCGGGAAAGACAGGTATGGGACAATGATCAATGGACACAGACCTGTCTGAAATTCCATCGCTTTTATGAAACATAAATTCATTAAGCTGAATTTGCTCCTGAAATTCCAGGAGGAACGAGAGGCCACCATTACGGTGTGCATGTTGTGTGTGTAACTGTGTTTGCAACCATGTGTGTGTTTGTGCCATCACGGCAGGACTCCATCCATATTTCATGACTGATAAAGGTTTCTGTAGCTGTGTACACTTTCCAGAGAGCATCACTTTAATATGCAGCCATTTTGCCTTATTCCAGTATAATAATGCTCCGATGCTTTACATTAGCTCTCACTGCCTGCCTCCTGCTGTGGCTTATCACTAATGTGAATAAAGAAAATCACTTCCCAATTTCCCATGGTATCATTTTTCAATTTGAGCAATGAGAAACAGGCTTTGTTGTTGGCCCTAATCGCCCCCCTATACAGTACCTCTCTTCTGTTCAATTATCTGACCTTGTCTCCTTTCTAAATTAAGAAATGAGCAAATACTGACCAAAAACCATCTTTACTGAGAGCAAATATTTTTCGACCAAAGATTTCCATACTTTTATTTTGAGTAAAATCAGTGAAATCCAGTCAAAGCTGGTAGGGGACGACATCACACACGTGAACTCCACTGCATTGCTGGATTCGTGAGTTTTTTGAGTCCTCATACCACTCAACTGACTTTGTGTCCATCTCTACCTGTCAGCCAAGGAGAGATGAGCCCAGCCAAAATTCATAATTCAAAATGTCAGCTGCTGTCACAGCAGCATAATAATAATAATAATAATAATAAATAATTAAATAAATAAAAAAATAATAACATACTAAATAAAATAAAAAGCGGTAGTAACCTAAATGTGTTACATTACAGATAATTTGATCAACTTGCTGATCCAATTATGCCTTATACAAGCACTTTTACATTATAATTTTAGTGCATGATTAATGTATCATTGTGTGCAGTTATGTTGTGTTGGGGAAATAAAGGTGCATTTACAAACTCTTCAGTTTGAATAACATGGAATAAAATAAATAAATATTGTACATTAACGCTCATTGACCGTACTGTACTGCAAATGCATTATGTTATTGGCAATACGCCGGTGATGTAATATAATAATATTAACCATTATTTATTTAAATTAGCCACTATTTTTTTTTTTTAAATAAAACAAACGTACTGTCACGGTTTTATATCTTAAGATCCACAATCTGCTCAGTAAATGAATTAGACCGTCTGTGTATGCAGGAAGACAAAAGATCAGCCTTTACTGCGGGCTATTACATCTTATTGCTGCATTTACAGTCAGAGCTATTCGAGATGGCCATTCATATCAGTGAATGAAAACACAATAATTAATTCCAGCCGAAAAAATACAAATAATTAAAAACACTCGATATGCATTATCCGATCATTAATAATCACATTTTCAAATAGCAAAAAATGCTTTGACATTTCATTTGCCATCGGCTGTATGCCATATTAGAGATGCCATGGCTCATTATCGCACCTGCAGCGATGTACACCAGCTATTATAACTTGTGTTGTATTAATTAGGCTCCAATATAACATACATATCACTTACCAATGCCATATTTCTCATGTTCAGTCGGTATCCACATTTTTCTGCGTCAAAAAAAAGTGCTATAAAACAGGGCAATTACGGCTGATACAGTCCATATTGTTGCACAGGGTTGCACCGTATTGTTCTGAGGGCAGAGCCAAAGCAGCAGCATCCCACATACAGCACATTTTCTCAGCCCTGAAGAAAAACACAGTTGACTCACGGGAGATGAAGGATATGAATGAGAAATTTTAGGCAGAAAACTACAAGCCCCACAAAACCGAGTCATAGCGTTCGGATAATTCCGATTGGTCAAGGCATGGTTTGCCACGTCACGTGACTTGTGAAACGTCAAACATGGCTGCCCAGATGCACAACACAATTTTGACAGGTTTGAAACCAAATGATTGATTCTGTTTCATATGTTGACCTTATTTGACTGTATTCGTGTTTCATGAGTAAGATTATTTGTTAATCAATATTTTGACTTTCTTAAACGTGTCCGCAAACTAAGTATAGTGGAAAAACAACTATTGCTCAACCAGAACCAGACACTAAACGACACATGTGTTTACTTTAACTCATATTATAATGGATATCATTTAGCATTAATATTAATATTTTTAGAATGGCCATTACTACAGTGATTTGCCTTACAGCAGAAACATCTTTGTCACATATGGAAGACCATAATACAATGTGGGTAATGCTATAATATATTATGTCATTATTGGAGACTTGTATTGAGTTTATTGTTTGCATTTCCCATGTGTTTATATTATTTTCGCATTTACTTTGATATTGATGCATGTAATAAGAGTGGAACAGGACAGACTGCTGGATTGTTGTGAAGAGAGAAGTGTAAAGAAAGAAAGTTTAAAACTTGCATATAACGTTACACACATTATTTAAATTTATTTCATTTGCTAAAAAGGAACTGCAAATATGAGATTAATCATGAAGCCCAGCCAGTTTTTTTCCATAGGGATTTCATAAAACTCTTCATACTGTAAAAGAACCAGCTCCGAAACACAACATTATAAGCTTTGATTTGAAGCAAAAACATATCTGAAAATTGGATGAAAAGACAAAGGTGTACTGTGTACTTGGCATCTTTCATGAGGGAATGAACTACAATCCCATGAATCATTGCAAACATCGGCAAATTAAAAATGATCGACAAATATAAAACGATTGAAAGTTGTTGATTATAAGGATAGAAACAGTATATTTTAATTTTATTGCAAAATATTCAGATACATACATAAGTAGTTGGAGAGTGTATGGAAGTGGTCGGTTGCTGCAAAAAAACAAACAAACAAAAAAACAAGAGGGTCAATTGTTTGGTATTATTGTAAAGGAAACTTGTAACTATTTTTAATGATATAGATTATGTTCAGTTCTGAGACTCAGTCTAAGTATCTGCTGAAAAATCACAAGAAAACTTGAGCCAAAAATGTACTTGTTTTTCTTATTTTTTTTATATTACATTCTATATCTCTAGATGTAAATAAGGAGGCTCTGAAAAACTGCTTTTGTTTTGTTCCCAATCGTGTCAACTGGAACTGAGTAAAATTTTGTGTTGATTTAACAAAGCAATCAAAAGTTATAGCATTACAAATATAATTTATCGTAGTGTACAAAAACGTCTCCAAGTGCCAAAAAATCTCCAAACAAATAAAACATAATAATTGTACATAAGAACTAATTACACATGCAAACACAACAATGACTAAAGGTTTTAATAATGAGATTTCACAGAATGAGTTTCATTCTGTGTCATTTGAGTCATTATTGAGTCAGTTTCATGTACTTGGCACCATCTCCTGGTGGCCATATGTAACAGCTACCAATCACATGTCTGTCTGCCCAAATATGGATGACTTTTTGCACCGATCTGAACCCAGTTCGATTGGTTTTAGCATTCCATGACATTATTACCAAAGATGTAATCTGATCCAGGAAGGCTAATGTGTTTTCAGCCGGACTGCAAGATGCCAGATAGCCAGAAGCTGTGTGCACATTGTGCATTGTGTCAGTTATCTAATGATGTATGCATCCAATTACCTTGTGTGTGGGCTCATTTGAAAGATAATCACCTCCTCAAAGTAATGGTTTGTGTATTTAATGTTCTGTTTAATTCTCATGAAGTTACAAGTGAAAACGCGGCATATGAGCAACACCTGTTCACATGAAACATAAATGTCAAAGACATATACTTAGTTATTACTCTCTATATTTTTGTCTGTGAGTAAAACAACTGGTTGTATTCTACTCTTTGAGAGCTTTCCAACAACATATGACACATGGCTATTTGATGAGTTTTTAAAGCTTTTACTGATTACAGTAATACAATATGTACAGTGCAAAATGTTTCATAAATTATCAAAATGGAACACTTCTGAGTCCAAGTTTCAAAGCACTTGTTCAGTTTTGGTTATAATGCCTAAATGCATTGTATGTAGACACTCTCAGCTTTAAAATGATACCTGTGTTGTGTTTGTCTAGACTGTAGTTATTAATATTTTGACAATTTATTTTTCTTCTTGCGGGGCCATCCGTGCTTAAAGGGTTAAATGCAATTTTTAAAGATTAAGTTAAAATTATGCAGACAGATGTCTATCAATCTACATTATTTCAACAGAAGCATTTCTATTCAACAGATATACCATCAATTAACTACCTTGGAGCTCATGTTAGGTCTATCTTTTAAGTTACTGTTAAAAGTCAATTTGCCTGTGGCGAAAATGAATGTATTTTTACTTTCTGAACCAGATTGTTGCGCTTTAGTGACAGCCCTTATAATTTTAAGTCATTTCTTCTGGTTTATAGGTTTAATAACCAAAAAAATGTGCCACTGGTTGTGGTTGGGAATTACTGCCTTAGAACAGTAAAACAAACACTAGTGATACAGATGAACTATCTTCTAATAGCAGAGCCGCAAACCTTTAATCAGTCGCGGCAATAGATACAATTTTAGTTGAGCAAATAGCACATATAGTGCATGTGTAATGTTTTTAGAACATAACCTGCTGTTTATGTGACTCACACCATCATTTTCTGTAAATCCCTTGTTTGTGTGAATGTTGGCCATCTTGCTAGATACGTGGGATGTTCAAGACGCCAAGCGTTTCTCATTAATGTGGAGGTGCCTGTGACATACTGGAGTACTTCACACTGATCGGAGCGATAATGAATTAATAACCCATATAAATTCATTGCCTGTTAATTCATGGCATGTATTTGCATTAAATCATTAAGTACTTAAGAATGAAAGAATATTTGACAAATGCAAGACATTCGTCATCTACATATTGATTCTGGGAGAGAAATACTCAGGGAGGGTAGTCATTTAGCTGACCCTGGAGTAACCGGGGGTTAAAAGCCTTTTTTTAAGGGCACAATGGTAAGGTTCAAACTGCTACTTCCAGGTACCAGCCCAGATCTTTAACCACTACACCACACCACCCTTAGCTATGGCAAATTCCATTAAGTCTTCTTGTGCATGCAATCCATCATACAGTGGCCCTAAAACATATTTATACACTTCAGCAACACTTATAATTGTATGAATGACATTCCGTTCCAAAGTTAGTTACAAATAAACTGCTTTTTTCTTAATTTTCCTTAAGTTCTTACAATGTTCTCTCATTCTTAGATAAACAGGATTGTATTCTAGAGCCACTTTGTTTCCCTGAGCACCTGAGTGCTAGTGGTGCCCTTGCATCCTCTAAGGATGGCCGTCCAGTGACCTGTGTGCTGTGTTCAGACTGTTTTCCCTCTTCTGAGAAAGACCAGCTCCTCAAACACATGGTGTTGGATCACAAACTGGTTATAGCGGATGTCAAACTCATCACAGACTTCCCACAGTAAGAGTCCAAATTATTTGTAACCTAATGTAAATGAATGCTGTCAGTACATCTGCAGTATTGTTCATACATTTGCTCTTATCAAACTGAGTCAGGTTTTTAGAGTATCAGTGTACCTACAAAGTCGAGGCCTATATTCAGTATTATATAAAGTAGCCAATCGTTATACTTAAGTAAAAGTAAAGATATCTGTATGTTGACTCAATTAAATCAAATTATAATAAATTGATTCAGTTAAAAGTTAAAGTAGCTCATGAGAGAAATACTTAAGTTGAAGTATTAAAGTAACTGATATTGAATGTACTTGCGTATCAAAAGTACAAGCTTTAAGATAAGTTATTTGTTTACTGACATCACGCATTGTGATTTTGATTCAGATTTGCGAATTGATTCACTAAGCGAATCATTCAGTCTGCATTTTGGACCAATTTGACCGAATCAAACTAATCAAATTTAAAAGATTCGACTCAAACGATTCAGTTGTGAATCGGACATCACTATCTCCGAGCCGCATGCAGTTTACATCTGGAGCTGTGTTATTTTTTTGCTGTGTTTAGTTGCAAAAATAACGAAAGTGTCTGGAGAAAAGAAATCAGTGTAAAAGTATTACTTTTTTCTTCAAAATGTAGTAAAGTGAAATTCAGCAAAAATATTTATACTTGAGTAAAGCTGTACTTACATTAACAAAGTATTTGTACTGGTGAAGTACAGTACTTGAAGTTAATAAGCATTGTCAACTCAACAACAATAACAGTAATACCTAATAATGAATAATCTTTCATCTTTTTGTTGCAGGTACATGTTGTATTGGAAGAAAAGGTTCACAGAGCAGCTCATCACAGACTTTTGCAGTGTTATCAAGACTAACTCTGAAGGTCCTGTAGGTAAGAGAGATTAGAACTGAACAATTTTGTATTTGAATTCTGCAACATCTTGTTGCTATGCAACTTACAATACACTAAATGCAGGGAATTCAATCACTCAGTAGGATACTTTTTATGTCTTGGTGCTGTTTTGTGCTACTGTAAATGTTAGAAGGTTAACTTTATTCTTGTAACCATACTGACATTGAACAAAGGCCAACAGGTAATATGATACTGTTGAAAGTGTTTTCAGTCACTCTTTATTAAATGGCTGTTGTTGTGCCCTGGACTAAAATAATATAATTGAAAATCGGCTTTTATGGTTGTTTACAACTTTGATTCATTAAAGGAGTGGGAAAAAGCCCCTTAAATGTTGTCATTTTAATGCAAAGTTCAATGGAGTGCAACAGTGGTCACCCATTTTTTCAGTGGCCTTGGTTCCAGAATATTTTCCCCATTCATTTTCTCCACAGACAATGTCTTTTAAATATTTGTTTTAATTCTTCAATAAAAATATCTAACCAAATCAGTCAGCTCTGAGAGGAATCACAACAGTAAATTCTTTGATTTAAAGAAAAAGTCAAGACTATGTATTTATAGGGATAGTTCACCCAAAAATGAAAATTCTCTCAACATTTACTCACCTTCATTCCATCCCAGATGTGTATGACTATTTCTTCTGCAGAACACAAATTAAGATTTTTAGAAGAATATTTCAGCTTTGTAGGTACATACAGTACAAGTGAATGATGGCCAGAACTTTGAATGTCCAAAAAGCACATAAAGGCAGCATAAAAGTAATCCATACGACTCCAGTGGTTAAATCTATATCTTCAGAAGTGATATTATAGATGCTGGTGAGAAACAGATCAATATTTAAGTCCTTTTTTTTTTTTTTTTTACTATAAATGTCCGTTTTCACATTCTTCTTTTTGGCGATTCACATTCTTTGTGCATTTCGCCACCTACTGGCCAGGGAGGAGAATTTATATATTGATCTGTTTCTCACCCACACCTATCATATCACTTCTGAAGATATGGATTTAACCACTGAAGTTGTATGGATTACTTTTTTGCTGCCTTTATGTGCTTTTTGGACCTTCAAAGTTCTGGTCACCATTCACTTGCATTTTATGGGCTGAGATATTTTTCTTAAAATCTTTGTTTGTGTTCAGCAGAAGTAAGTCATACACATCTGGAATGGCATGAGCAGTGAGTAAATGGTGAGAGAATTTTTATTTTCATTTTTGGGTGAGCCATCCATTTAACATCTTATATGAAACAATGTAGCATTGCAAATGACATAATTAAATAAAAAACAATGGCACAATATAAAACTATTCACAAAGTCATAGATAGTAAGTATAAACACATATTTAATGTTTATTGCAAAGCATACATATACAAAGTATATACAAGTACTATAAATTCAGATATATTTTAATGAAAACTGGCTCGATTATATAATTTGCAAACCCTCATGAGAGTGGGTGGTCAGTGCTGAGCTCTTTTGCCTTCTTCGATTGGTGGATCTCTCTTCAGGATTATGGGTAGTGTAGTTCTTCAATGGGAATTTAGCTATCAAAAAATGGTCTTTTACAGAAACATATAACATCACTTAACATCAGAGCTCATAGTCAGTCTGCATCAAAAGGTTTTATGTTATCGTTAAAAATCAACTTCTCCATGGAGAAAAGGAATGAGATTTTTACTTTCAGAACCCTGTTCCACTGTTGCGCTCTGTTTAGATCTTAGATTGTGTCCTTTTTAGACTGCAGCCTAATAACCACAACTTCTTTGTGTCATTCCAGAACAACAAGAGCACTACTTCCTATTATGTGATGCTCTCCCAGAGGACAGGATCCTTAGGGAGCAACTACAACTGAGGCGACTGGTGAGTCACTATAAAAAACAAAAACAAGGACCTGTGTCTGTCAAGCATGTCAGGTAAGGAGTGCTGCACTGGGATCAGCTCCCTGTGTGACATACACTCATATTGATTAGGTCATGAGCAATCAAAACTGACCCTAGAGCAGCACTCCTGACCTGAGTGAGTTGATAAGTGTCACCTCTGGACCTTAACCTGAACAATATGCAGAATATGATTGACATCAACATAAGAACAGCCTGGCTGGATGCTGGTGTTTCCCAACATCTGAAAAGGTTTTTTTATATAATGTACAGAGGATAATCACATGTGAGCCTTATTTAAATTAATTACTTTTTAATTATTTTAAAAACAACATGAAATGGCATTCACAACACATGTAACTAATGTAATGTACTGTTATGTATTTCCAATTTAAACATAATGTTCAGTGGGAAATAATATAGGGCGGGACTTGATTCTATCCATCAGGATTTGATTGGATCATGAAAGTGGAAATATGTTCATCTTTGATATGATTGGTTATTATTATTTGCCTCACCCACATGGCCTTGCTTGCATCAGCAGAAAAGTTATTTCAGAGGAATTATTATTTATTACAATACATGAGTTATTACATTTTTAGGGAAAATACAGCTGAAATACAGTTGCTTTGTAATCATAATGTTTTGGGTAGGTGTCTAGCCAGAAATTCCAGAATGCATATGTACCTGAAAGTACTCATAAAACAATTAACACAGGATTCAGCAAGAAACCCAAACCACCGTTCCTCCCATCCCCCCCCCACCCGCCCAGATTGTTTTTGCAGAGATATTATCTCAGAGTCAACAAAATCATCGCGCACACATCTCATCTCAGGCAAAAATCTGCGATTTGTGGTTGCTAGGCAACCTGCGTTCTCAGCACCTCTGCAGTCGTCTCTGCAGTGTGGCGACCAGCTGTTTAGCAGTGCAGCTGTGACCTTTCTCAATCATTCGATGACACACTGCACATCGATGAAACTTCAGCTAGGGGGAATTAGCACTGTTTATTAAACACCATTAATTTGCAGATTGCATCTGTGATAATTATCGATGATTATGTCAAATGAACAGCGTGTCTCAGAAACACGGAATTATAAAATCACACTAAGATTTGGACCAATTATTTAGATAGTTTATGAAATCACAATTATGTAACCGCATTTATAATGCATAGAAAATGCAATTTGGCAAGTGAAAGATTAATTTGCGCAAAAGTACCACAGTTTAATTCGACACTCAGCCTTTGATGTCAGCAACAAAAGAGATTTAAGTGTTCAAAGGTATAGTTCACACAAAAATGGAAATTCTCTCATAATTTACTCACCCTCATGCCATCCCAGATGTGTATGACTTTCTTTCTTTTGCTGAAAACAAATGAAGATTTTTAGAAGAATATTTCAGTTCTGTAGGTCCATACAATGCAAGTGAATGGGTACCAAAATTTGTAAGTTCCAAAAAGCACATAAATGCAGCATAAATGTAATCCATAAGACTCCAGTGGTTAAATCTATATCTTCAGAAGTGATATGGTAAGTGTGGGTGAGAAACAGGTCAATATTTAAGTCTTTTTTACTCTAAATTCTCCTTCTTGCCCAGTAGGTGGTGATATGCATGAAGAATGTGAATCGCCAAAAAGAAAAGTAGAAGAATGTGGAAGTGAAAGTGGAGATTTATAGTAAAAAAAGGACTTAAAAATGTATCTGTTTCTCACCCACACGTATATCACTTCTGAAGATATGGATTTAACTACTGGAGTTGTATGGATTACTTTTATGCTGCCTTTATATGCTTTTTTGACATTCAAAGTTCTGGCCACCATTTACTTGCATTGTATGGACCTACAGAGCTGAAATATGTTTCTGAAAATCTTGAGTATTGAGTGAGTATTCCTTTAAGTGCTTTTTCCTTTTTAAAAGTTAATAAGCTTATTTATTTTGGTATCCTAACTATACACAATTAAATGGTTAGTTGCATTTCATTATTTGCATTTAGCATTCTTCCCCCTTGAGAACAGACTTGCAACCTATCAGTTGAGAACCACTGCCTTATAATAATAGATTAGTCTGTGATGAAGTTTTTGTGATATGTTTTAATAGGAGGAAGTTCTGGAACAGCAGCAAAAAGAGAGGGACGATACAACGTTTCATCGCATCTGTATGTTCTGTAATGACGAATTTACCGGAAACAGGTGAATACTGCTTTGAAACTATGTGCATTGTGAAAAGCGCTTTACAAATAAAAACTTGACTTGACTTAAATGGGTCTTTTGTGTGTTATATTGTGTATTGAATCCTAACTATGTCTATATTTGTACACTGTGGTCTGACTGCAGGTCTTTACTGCTCAACCACATGGCTAAAGAACATTCCTTTAGTATCGGCCTGCCTGACAACATCGTCTTTTGCACAGAGTTCCTCAACACTCTTGAGAGGAAACTGGAGAAGTGAGTGCTCCTATTTAGTATGCTCTTTAGTTAGTAATTAGGAAATTAAGGTTTTGTATTACTGAAGACTTTGAATGTATATATTAATTGTCACTTATTTTCACAAATACATATTCAAAATAGAGATGGAGAAGGTGTGACCGCCCCCTTTTGGTGTTTGCTGTCATTACAGTTAATCTCAAGCCACCAAGCAAGGTTATTTTATGAGTCAGGGGACATAAAAGAACTGAAAGAAGAAAAATAAAGAAGTAGTACATGAAAGCATACTTATTTTATACTCTGTAAAACAGAAAATGTTTTATATATATATATATATATATATATATATATATATATATATATATATATATATATATATATATATATTTGAAACTGGTATTTTCAAATCTAGTTTTATGTTTTGAATTTGCATAAGACACCAAAATGAGGATGAAACATCACTTTCCACTATACAGTGAAAGAATAAAAATAGATTTTGCACCTAAACATCCATATAATGTTTTTTAATAGTATGCAGTGTATATACTGTGAGAAAACATTCAGGGACAAAACAACCTTGAAAGATCACATGAGAAAGAAACAGCATCGACGAATTAATGGCAGAAACCATGACTACGATCGCTTCTACGTCATCAATTACCTGGTATGTCCATGTTTTGGTTTGTAGTGTTTTTTACATCTAATCAAGGCAAATTAATGCTAAGTAATAGAAAGATTACACATTTTAGTTTAAAGTTTAGTCTTTCAAATAATTAATTCCTTTTTAGGCTCATTTGTTAAGTTTGACGTGCAGTTTGAATGTGACTTTTATGCTGTTGCAATGTTGCAGGAGTTGGGGAAGACATGGGAAGAGGTGCAGTCTGAAGACGACAGAGAGCTGTTGGAAGATGAAGATGAGTAAGACCTCTACTTTCTTTTTACTTCAACTTCAAAGTTATACAGTCTTAAAAGAGTCAATTTTCAGATTTATTCTCATCCCTGTTGCTCTGCACTCTCTGCAGTGATTGGTCAGACTGGCAGGCTCACCCTGTGTGTGCTGTGTGCCTGTTTTGTGAGCAGCAAGCAGAGACAATGGAGAAAATCTACACGCACATGAAGGTATCTGATATATTCTGATTTCACTTAAGGAAAAAAACGGCAACAAGTATTTTTGTGTGTGTTTCTATGGATTTTCGTTCCTTAACTCAATTTTAAATATAATTTTATTTTGTTCCTTCAGGAAACTCATGAATTTGACCTGCACAAATTAAAAACAGACCTAAGTGAGTATCATTGAACAACCGAGAGATGCTTTGTGCAATTCAAAGTTATTTAAAGGGATAGTTCACTCAAAAATGAAAATTCTCTCATTATTTACTCACCTCGTATCATCCTAGATGTGTATTATTTTGTTTCTTCTGCAGAACACAAACAAAGATTTTTAAAAGAATATTTCAGCTCTGTAGGTCCATACAATCATCAATGTTGGCCAGAACTTTGAAGCTGCAGAATCACATAAAGTCAGCATAAAAGTAATCCATAAGACTCCAGTGGTTAATTCCTTGTATTCAGAAGTGATATGATAGGTGTGGGTGAGAAACTGATTAATATTTAAGTCCTTTCTAACTATAAATCTCCACTTTCACTTTCACATTCTTCTTCTTTTGTTTTGGTGATTCGCATTCTTTGTGCATATCGCCACCTACTGGGCAGGGAGGAGAATTTATAGTAGAAAATGACTTAAATATTGATCTGTTTCTCACCCACACATATATCGCTTCTGAAGATACGGATTTAGCCACTGGAGTCTTATGGATTACTTTTATGTGCTTTTTTTGACCTTCAAAGTTTTGGCCACCATTCACTTGCATTGTATTGACCAACAGAGCTGAAATATTCCTCTGAAAATCTTCATTTGTATTCAGCAGGAAAAAGAAAGACATAAACATCTGGGATGGCATGAGGGTGAGTAAATGATGAGAGAATTTTCAGTTTATCTATTTTTATCTAATAATATATAAAAATAAAAATAAAAAATTTTTTTGGCCAGACCTAAAGTTTTACCAGCAAGTCAAACTAGTGAATTACATCCGCCGTGAGCTCCACCAGTGCCGCTGCTATTGCTGTCAGGAGAAGTTTGGAACCAAAGATGAGCTGGTTCAACATCTGTTCAACAAAGGTCATGTTATGCAGCTACCCGAGGTCTCCCACTGGGACCAACCACAGTAAGTATTACATCTTTATATTACCAGCATGACAAGTATTACAGTACATGATCTGCATTATAAACTGTGGGATACAGTTGTCAACAAATCAACAAAGAATAACTATTTAGACATTGCTGAGATTCTGACTGGATGAGCCATGTTGAAAAAAGCCATTGCAAAATCACTGTAAACACACACCAGTCTCAGCAAATTCTATATTTATGCTCCACAAACACACTAATTGAACTATATTATTTGGCTGAAGAATAACTGATAAAAAATAAATGTAACTTTTTATTGAACATTGGTGTCTTAAATCAAATTGATGTTGCCATTGTTCTATAAAAACATTAAGCAACTGGGACTCTGCTTCATGTTGAACACCTCTTATATATTGTAAAATCACTTTAAGGCTGACCTCTCGTGTCTTATTGCTATAATAGATGTTCTTGTGTTCTCATCTTCATGTGATTTGTAATTTAAAACGTAACTTTCCCTTTTTCTCAGATACTACTTTCCTACATACGAGAATGACGCTCTACTTACAGCTCTGTCGGACAGTGAGAGCGAATGTGAGGGTCCAAATCACAACTCAAATGTTCCTGTTATTGCTGAAGATATCTCAAACCTGAAGGTCTTAAAACAGACCAGTGTGCTTAATAAACTTCTCAAAGACAGGGGCGGCTCCAGCTGAAGAAATTCTCAAAGGATCATGTTCAAAATGTGCCAGCTGTTTTCAGTGTTTAAATAAAAATGTTTTCTTCCTTTGAAATTAATGATTTCTTTGTGGGCTCAAAATGGCAATGCTCATAAAAATGAAAACTACAGTGGAGTACAGATAAACTCTGTTTATTAAGATATCTGTTATAAACCGATTTAATATACCTTTTATTAGATATATTATTAGATCTTTTATTAAAGTCTAAGTAGAAAGGCCTAGAGACCATCTGAACCAAACATTTTGTCTTTCCTCGAGCAAATTTTGCTGGGCAACCTGGAACTAATGTAGTCATATTAAAATTTGTTTTATAAGGGGTATTAAAACAATAGTCTCCACCACAATACATTCCTATGACACTGTTACAAGTAAAACTTTATGTTCCACAGATTTACGTTATCCATTAACCCTAATAATGTTAAATTATTACATTAAAAACCAGCTTAAACCTAAAAGCAAGGCATGGAATGAGGATATGACATTAGCATATAGTGCGATTAACAAACTGTATGTTAAGCTTTACAAAAAGGATGCACTTGTATATCAGGCTGTTTTATCAAACACGTTTTGGTGTAACCATAATATATTTTAATAAAAATGGATTAAAGGAATAATTCACCCAAAAATGAAAATTATCATCCTCATGCCATCCCAGATGTGTATGACTTTCTTTCTTCTGCAGAACACAAAGATTTTAAGAATATCTCAGCTCTGTAGGTCCATTCAATGCAAGTGAATGGTGGCCAGCTCCAAAAAGCACATAAAGGCAGCAAAAAAGTAATCCACATGACTCCAGTGGTTAAATCCATGTCTTCAGAAGCGATAGAAGGTGTGGGTGAGAAATCGATCAATATCTAAGTCAGTTATTTTAACTATAAATCTCTACTTCTTTAGTTTTTGCCGATTCACAATTTTTGTGCATATCGCCACCTACTGGGCAGGGAGGAGAATTTATAGTAAAAAGGACTTAAATATTGATCTGTTTCTCACCCACACCTATCATATCACTTCTGAAGATATGGATTTAACCTAGGGCTGGGCGATATGGCCAAAAAATATTATCACAATATTCTTTTTCATATAGTTCCATATCAATATTTATCACGATATACATTCACATTTGCACATTGCACTTTTTTTATTTCTAAGTTGGCAGAAGAAAAGAAGAAAAAAATCCTAAACAGTCAAAATAGTCAAAAGTGTATTGGGGGCCCACTGCCAAAGCAGTGGTGTCTGAAGGATCTTCTATCAAAATATTAAAATGTTTTATATAGTTTATCAATCGAGTGCAGTTGGACATGAATGTTAAAAGATGATCTGTTTGTTTTGAAGCATAACGACAGCATAAAATTATTACATTCAAATAATTTTTATATTTCATTACATTCAAATACCCAAGTATGGGGGCATAGAAGCCCTTGTGACTGAGGAATGATACTGTATGGGGGTTCAGGGGTAACCCCTGAGAGAAAATGTAGAGAATGTAAAAGTCTGGGGGGCCTGGGTAGCTCAGCGAGTATTGACGCTGACTACCACTCCTGGAGTCGCAAGTTCGAATTCAGGGCATGATGAGTGACTCCAGCCAGGTCTCCTAAGCAACCAAATTGGCCCAGTTGCTAGGGAGGGTAGAGTCACATGGGGTAAACTCCTCGTGGTTGCTATAATGTGGTTCGTTCTCGGTGGGGCACGTGGTGAGTTGTGCGTGGATGCCATGGAGAATAGCATGAAGCCTCCACAAGCGCTAGGTCTCCGCGTTAACGCGCTCTACAAGCCACATGATAATATGCGCGGATTGATGGTCTCAGACGTGGAGGCAACTGAGATTCGTCCTCCGCCACCCCGATTGAGGCGAGTCACTACACCGCCATGAGGACTTAAAGCACACTGGGAATTGGGCATTCCAAATTGGGGAGAAAAAAATAAAAAAAGAGAATGTAAAAATCTGAATGGATCATTTTTATATTTTCATTAAAGTGAGAAAGACTAGGCTACAAAACTAGTAATTTTATTGGTTTTCCTTGTCATCCATCCCAGAGATGATGACATCTGATTCATTTCACAAAATTAGAACAGAAATCTATTTGTTTATTACTGAAGGCTCACACGCTGATTAAAAAAGCTAAACTTATAAGGAAAAAACTTTATGGTCTAAAGGTGCTCTGGAACCAGGTTAACTTATGCGTATTTCATGTCTACTCTGCGGGGAATGATGTCTTGCAGTCTGGATGGAATCAATCCAGTGTCCAAAGCCGGTCCTGGACTGCGGTGACTGGTGTAGCCTAATCGTTAGCAAGGCAGATAACATTAGCAACTTCATACAGTCTGAGAAAGCCGAACTGATTGCATTTTTAGCGACACACACCTGATCGTCTAGATGAAGAACACAGGCTAAATATCGAAAATTAATCAAAAACTTATCATCGATATCGTGGATTTTTTTTAATCGCGATCGATTTATCACCCAGCCCTAATTTAACCATTGGAGTCATATGGATTACTGTTATGCTTTATGTGCTTTTTGCAGCTTCAAAGTTCTGGCCACCATTCACTTGCATTGTACATAAAGAGATTAAATATTCTTCTAAAAATTTTCAGCAGAATAAAGAAAGTCATACACATCTGGGATGGCATGAGGGTCAGCAGATGATGAGAGAATTTTAATTTTTGGGTGAACTATCCCTTTAATTCTTAGTTGCTTTTTTTCTTTTACTTGTTTAGATATAATTCATCTACAATACCTACTTTCAGTTAAAACTAGAATATCCCACAGAACATAGATATTTTGTAGTGTCTATTTTCTCTTGGCAGATAAAAGCATAATTCCATATGCAATTTTGCATTGAAAGAGCAACTCTTTTATTCATTTCACACTCATTCTGATTATGGGTTGATTTCATTCACAGAAACAATCAAGAAACATTTACCATCATCAATCCCCAGTAACTTACTGATTCATACCATGCATTTTGAGAAAGTCTTTCACAAGTTCCCTTAAAAAAATAAAATAAAATAAAAAAGCCTTCAGACCTCTTCATACAATCTAGGATTAATCAATAAATATTGCATATTTCATTAGGAGCAAATCCTTGCATCTTTGGGTGAGGAATAATCTTGCACAAGGCACTTGAGAACACACGTTACCACACGTCTATGTTACACGGTTATGCTGGCATTCTTTGACAAATCCACTCCATTACTTTAGCTAACAGAGTTAGAAAAACACATTATTAGTCAAATGACTAAAGATATAATCCTTGCTTGGCCGTAACACAGGCAAGGTCATATACTATCAGTGTTTAGCTAAATGAGACTTCAATTTAACAACCAAGGTACACAAAATAGTATAAATGTTGCACGATTTTTAAAGGACAGTAGAAAATTTTGTTCTGTATAAACAAATAAAAACATACACCAATACAAATATAATTATCCAATAGACTGTTCTGAACATGTGTAGAGACTTCCCCAGTATAGATACCAAATATAAGGCCATGCTTTGTCTAGTGCAGTACAGAAAGAAGATGCACTCTACAAATGGCTGCAGACTGCTAATGGGTTTCATGCTGTGCTACGTGGTGCTTGAAAAGTGTACTTTGTAGCATTCAAAGGTTCAGTGCTGGTACATTTTATAAAGCTTATACAAAAATCATAAACAAATAATGGTAGTAAGCATTAAAATGGCAGAAAGGGTTAAAAATATCACAGGTTAAAGCTGTAACAGTTGCTTGTTAGTAGATGCAATGCTGATAGCATGGCCCATCAGTAACTTATCGGTGTTGCAGGTGAATCTCACAAAATTAGTTTATGATTTCAAGAAAGAAAATCTTATTTTGCGTAAAGAAAAAGCCTATTTTTGGACCATTAAGTTTTTGTACATTATGAAATTATTTTGATGTAAATTAAGCACATTTTCCCCTACATTCTAATAATAGTCATTTGTACTCAAGTTTTCCTTTTCAGGATTGTTTGTTTTTTTGTAATTCCCATAATTCTCTATAGTGATTCTCATTACATTCTCATTACTGCAGTACAGTAATTTTTCATTTTTTTAACTCAGAATAAATTAAAGGCAGTACAACAAATACTACCATGCATAAATGCTTAATTTAAATAAATTAAATTTGCTAATTTTTAATATACTTAAAAATTGTGACAATAATATATTTCTAAATAAATAGGAAAATATTCCTGACAATTATCTAATATAATATAATTTATTGTCAAGAAAATGTTGCAAAAAAAATCTTAGTGGTCCTAAAAATAAATTTTATATTCTTTGAGCAAAATAGTTTCTTACATATTTTTCTTTAGATCTTGGGGTAAAATATTACCCAGACATGTGTATAGTGATGAAAAAACGACACTTTTGTCTGCATGTTTCAGCTATTCTAACCATCACAAACACATACCTGGAGTTTAATCACACCTGAGATTTTATCAACTGTGCTGCTGGTCCATACAACTAAAAGCTGCCATATGTGAGACTCACCTATCCGAGTCCTGATACATTGACTTGCAGCTGCATGGAGTATCATCACATAATAGGTCCTATTCTATGATTTAACCAGCTTGAAACCTTGGCCTGTATCTAGCACCGAAGGAGGGAACCATGTGAGTTTAATTCGCCAGAGAAGCCGAACGCAGTAACCGCAAACCCAGAAGTGGTTCAGTCCTCCGCACCAGTGGGCGAGCTGAACCACAGGGTAAGTCAAGCGTGGGAAGTACATTCTCCAGTGCCTTGTCACGTCACTTTCAGTGGGAAGGTGGAGCTTGTAGTCACTCCAGTGTCTAGAGATGCCGTAGGCAGCTCGGACGGTCCGTCCACGCTCAGACCAGCGGACAATGCTCTCAGGGTTGCAGTTGAAATCTACCCACTGAGAGGTGAAGTCCCCAAGCTGAGGTGCGTCCTGGAGTTCCAGGTCTTTGGGACTTGAGAGCACGGCCCCTTGAACTGCTATATAAAGTCCCTCGATTTTCTGCACCTCTTTCACCCAAGGGAGGGAGTTCTCTGTGTCGAGAATGAGGATAAGACGGGAGCAGAAACCAGCATTCTTCTCTCTCCAGAGCTGCATGATCTCGTCTAGACGCAAAATGTCACCACCTGATTGGATAAAAGGATAGAAAAACAGCTTTATGATGTCATCAGAGCTACTGATCTGAGACAGGTTTGGTTTCTTAATGAAAACTGGCTGCTTTTCTAGCAGTTCATGTAGCAGGGAATAAACCCCATGGGTTGACTATTAAAGGAATATTCCGGGTTCAATACAAGTTAAGCTTAATCGACAGCATTTGTGCCATTATATTGATTACCACAAAACAATTATTTTGACTTGTCCCTCCTTTTCTTAAAAAAAATACAAAATTGCAAAAATCAAAGTTACAGTGAGGCACTTATAATAGAAGTGAATGGAGCCAACTTTACACAGAAAAGGTAAGTGATTTTATCACACTAAAATCATGTTAACATGCATATTGTTTATGTCTTGTGGCTATACTTTTGAAACAGTGAGTATTTTAACGTTTACAGATTGGCCCCATTCACTTCCACTGTAAGTTCCATCACTGTAACTCAGATTTTTTCTTTTTTTTTTAAAGGAAGGACAAGACTAAATGAATTTTTGCGGTAATCAATATAATGCCACAAATGCTATAGATTGAGTTGAACTTGCTTTGAACCTGGAATATTCCTTTAACTCAGGGCTAATCAACTTCGGTAAGGTCAGGGGCTGCAAAGCTGGATCCCTGTACCCTAGAGGACCGCACTCTTAATTTTTATGATTATATATAATTTTATATACAGATATATATAAGTAAACATTTTTGTAGTAAGAAAAAAGTAACATTGGTATGTAAGTTAACATAATAGTTCACCTAAAAATGAAAATTCTCTCATCATTTACTCACCTTCATGCATCCCAGATGTGTATGAATTTCTTCTGCTTTAGAAATATCTCAGCTCTGTGGATGAGACAGATCAATATTTAAGTCCTTGGCTTTTTTACTATAAATCTCCAACTGCCAGTGAATGTGGAGATGTATCATAAAAAAGGTCTTAAATATTGATCTGTTTCTCACCCACACCTATCATATCGCTTCTGAAGACATGGATTTAACCACTGGAGTCTTATGGATTACTTTTGTGCTGCCTTTATGTGCTTTATTTGAGCTTCAAAGTTCTGGCCACCATTCACTTGCACTGTATGTACCAACAGAGCTGAGATATTCTTCTAAAAATCTTAATTTGTGTTCTGCAAAAACAAAATAAAATCATACACATCTGGGATGGCATGAGGGTGAGTAAATGTTGAGAATTTTCATTTTTAAGTGAACTAATATTTTAGTAATTATTTTAAACATAAGGGGTGTAATAGTTTAGTTTTCTAATATAGATCAGTTCTGTTGTCACTGTGATTATCAACTAACAAACACCATGAGTGTTCAACATCACATATACCAGAGATGTGTTCAAAAACAATATATCCAAAATTAGCACCGAAAATCTTTCAGTGGCAAGTCAAAGATTTGTTCACCCCCCTTAGCGTTTTGCGCCGAAGTAGATCAATAAAAAGCATTTGCGTTAAGGCGTCTAAACGCCATCACTGCAGGAAAAACTGTTATTTTTTCCCCTGCAAATACTGTTGTCATGAAGAGTACATATATCTGATGAGCTATTCAAGAGTTTGGACAGATTTGCGCCATGTTGAAGTGAGATTGATAGCGCGCATGTTTGATTGACAGACCACGCTTGAGCACACATGTACTGTGTATGAACGTGCGTGCAGACCTACCGCTGCTCTCATAACATTAGCCATGCTCCAATATTATTTGTTGTTTTTTTTCTTTTATTCGTAACATCCTCATGCAGTTGAATTTCCTCTCTAACCTGATTCAGCAATGTAGAGAACTAGTGCAAATCCTAATGAAAATGGACACCTTACAATACATACAGATTTGATAGGCTGCTGATAAATATATTTCTGATGATGATGATGACATCATAACGTGGGCCACAAAAGTTCGCTCGAGGGCCGCATGTGGCCCGCGTGTTGAGTAACGCTGCTTTAACTGATGCCCACCGTCTCTGTTCTTATCATCTTTACAAAAATTGCATGACCACTAGTCTACAACTTCCCAAAAAAATATAACAATCTCTAAAAGGTGAATATCACCAAAACATATCCGGGTCATATTTCACCCCAAAATCAAAAGGAAATAATAATAATAAATGATTTTTGTTTTCATAAAGAAAATGAAGCCTATTTTAGTACCATTAAGATGTTTTTGTGACATTTTCTTGATAATAAAGCACACGTTCCACGCAAATTCTTATTACTGTGTAATGCATTTGGATGTTTTACTTTTGAGTTTTTTTGTAATCCTTAATGGTGAATATTTTCTCAAATTAAAAATGAAAGGCCGTTCAAAAAATAGCACCAAGATATATACTTACAGTAGATGTGTCTCACAAATGTGCTTAAATTATCAAGAAAATAATATTAGAATGCAAAAAATCTTAATGGTCCATATAAAATAGGCTTCATTTTTCTTTAAGCAAAATGTAATTTCTTATTTCTTTTTGATTTGGGGGTGAAATATGAACCAGACATTTTCTTGCATGTTATTTAAGTTTCATTGTGTCTTTTCCTACAGGGAAAAAATTATTTCTTTATTCTCCCACCTGATAGGGCCCACTCTCCACTGCGGTGCGTGTGGCCACTATAAAAGAGCACGTAGGTGTCATGACGTGGGCCATCAGCCGTGTGGGCCTCCATGAATATGCGGAGCTTTGCTTGCAGGGCTTCCAGACTCAAGCCGCTGGTCGAGTAGTCACAACCGTAGGTCTCGATCATGTGATGGGAGAAGAAGCGTTGCACGTTGTTCAGTATCCCTGTTGAGCGCAAGTGGAGTTCCTGCACATGAGCTGGGGGCAGTAGGGTGGGCTGACCATCTGGGCTGAAAGAAAGGGAGAAGATGAGGTAAACTACTGAACCTCTGTTTGATGAGCTCATTATGCTTATCATGCCCTTGGTGTACAACACTAAGTTAAGCATCCATGCACAGAAGGCTCATTTGTTTACATTTGTTTAAATTTGCTGCATGTTTTTACAGTCAAACATTTGAATTAATCTTAACAAACAGGTCTAAGACTCTATAGTCTATATAAGATATTGATTTAAATATCAGGTTTGAGTGGAATATGAGACGAGTGTATGTGTGTTTCCAGTACCTGCAATAGTTGGTTGGAATGACCACAGCGTAGCCCACACAGGTTCCTCCGAGGCTGTTTCCCAGTTCATGGAAGAGGCCGTGGGCTAGTGACTCCAGTGGTAGTACCAGCAGAAACAAGGCAATAAACAGACTGTTGGATGGCTGTAGGAGAGAACAATACAGTTAAAACCATCTAAAGAAAATCATCAAACCTCCTATTATAAGACATATAAGACCTTTCGATTCCCATTCCTAAATCTAATGCAGTGAAATACATGCATTGTGATATATATATAGAAATATATGCAAGTGTGGCTTGAGTGTTTTAAACTTTTGGAGCATATGCTTTTCAAATATTTGCAGCATTAAAATAAAAACAAATAAAACCCTTAAAACAATAACAATTTACATAAAAATTCTTGAAGCCTAAAGTCCTACCTGCCAAGCCAGAGCTCCTAGTATGACGGTGGACACCAGGCTGAACAGAACCAGGCGTTTTGATATGAGGCAGAAGTGGCGCATGCCCTTAGACGCCATGACCCTGTCCAGTTCTCCAGCCTCTGAAATGTGTCCCATGCACAGCCTCTGACAGTCACTCAGCTTACTGTGGAAACCCCACAGTGTAACCAAGAAAACCAGGTGGCAGATGATCCAGAAAATAGTGAAGACCGAGAGACCTGGGATCAACAGGTACCACCGATCCAGATCTCTCATCTTTAGAGCAGCCATGACGAGGAAAGCCACCTCCACCACAACTAGAGGAAGAAGGGACAGGCGCCTCCATAAGCCTTTTCTCACTAAGAGTGGTGACCAGCGTTCAGTGACTGAAAGGCCGCTGAAGTAGACATCCATGAAGGGGTCGCAGACGAGGCGGCTGAAGAAGCACGACAGGGCGAAGGGGTTGGTGGACACCCCTAAAGACTCCTGAAAGAAGAATATTGCGACCCCAGAGAAACAGGTCAGATTTTGAAGGGCCAGGTAGGACTTCATGCGCAAGTCCACGATTAGAGCAGCCAGGGAGAGTGTCAGAACAATGAGGCTTACAGATTTATGGCCAACCAGAGTTGTGCTGGCCACAGCGAAGCCTGTGAGCTCCAGAGCTTCCCTTGATTTGAGGAACGCAGGTTGATGCCGAGTACAACCGCACATTCTTTCAACTAAAGCCCATAGGATTCTTATCACCATGCTGGCTACTAACATACAGTTGGCCACCTGCTCCTTAACATCTTCCTCTTTGGATGGGATTTTGAGGAAGCACAGCAAACCAAGAAGGAAACCAAACCATAGATGCAACAGAAAGAGGCTGACCCTCTCCATGCTGAAATAGTAGTGGAGAATACTAGCTATCCCAAGTACAAAGAGGCCCAAAATAAAAATGACCAAGATAATAGTGTCGTCCGTCTTCTCCCATTGTACAAAAAGACCCAAGCAAATGGCCACCAATGAATTAAGACCGGACAGGTATCCAAGGTAACGAATGGAGGACCACGTGTTGACCCCTTTATTGACTTCATCTAGCCGGGTCATTGCAGCATAAAGCAAGTGGCTCAAGCAATACTTGAGCAGCCTGCACATTGTTGCAAGTCAATATTCCCACAACACTGAAACAAGGCGACTTAATGTGATGAGTGACGTACGTCATGCGTCACAATATGAAATATGATTCGAAACATAACCATAAACGTGTGTAGTGTAGTTAGACATTTCTCGAGACGTGCATTATATTTTAGAGAAGGAAAAAAAAATAAATAAATAACAACTAAAATAAATCAATAGACTGTCATTATCCACCTGTTACTATTGTATTTAATGAGTTTTTCAGCACAGACGACCTGAAGGTAATTTTCTAATGACTGAAACTAATGAGTAAATTAGCTATGAAATCACCAACTCTTCAAACTTATAAACGAACAGTAAATATAACAGATAAAAGAGTTTGAATGTGCTGTCAGTCGGATTCACACGGATAGATTCCAGTGCGTTTACCGGCATCAGAAAGTTGACAGAATGCGTTATTTCTCTTCAGGAAGAGAGTAACATGGATTAAACCACGCTTAAAAAATATTCCAGTAGACGTATAAGTAATCGATTATTGTCGTTATTAAACATTCAACAGAAAAGTGGAGATTTATCGCACTATTTTGCCAAACCATCGTCTAAACTTGCTTGTATTTCCGCCATATTTTCTCGTCGTTAAGCTGCTACGGAAGCGCTCAAAGGACAAACTTAGCGTCCATCATCTTGGGGCCGTTCACACCAAACGCGATTTTTTGCGTCCGTCCACAATGTTTTGAAAATACCTTATTCACGGTAGCGCCATCTTTGATTTTTAATGGAAATGACAACTAGGCTGTGAAGGATAAACTTGCATCTATTCAGTGGCACGAACAATATAAAGCTGTAAAAAGCTCCTAGATCACATCTGATTTTCCACAACTCATGTTGTCTAAAGTTTTATGTCTACTGAATGTTCTTGAAAATATGTTTTTTCAATGTTTTGTCCGCAGAACCATACAAAATCACTTTAAACTGCAGTACAACCCATTGAAAAGACTGTACCTCTATCCCTCACAACCTCGTTGTCATTCCCGTCAAAAATCAAAGATGGCGCTGCTGTGAATAAGGTCTGTGAATAAACATGAGCAAAACTGACGTCTTTGACCGTTGTGCTGGGTCTCGTGCAGGAGCTTCACAAATATTTTCTCAGTCTAAATAGATGCACAACTTACATAATTTCGGTAGTACACCCAAATGACAATAGTCATATCATACTGTTCATGTGTTGTACTTGCTATAGTTTACTTCCATGTTGTTTCTTCATCAAATAGCAGTGTCAAGTGTAAATGAAGACAATCACTGAAACAACATTGCTTTGATCACTTTGATTAGCATGTATAATATGTATGTGTCCACGCATATGGGATCCAGATAATTCACCACTGTTGCATAGAAAAATCAACGTGATATAGTAGTTATTTGTATGAATATAGTACTTATTTGTCTTTTAATAAATAAAGAAACAGGTATCCTGTGTTAGTAACCTTATACAGATATGAAAAAGTCATACAGATATAATTTATGGAAGTGCAAAATTATTTATTTTTTAAATCGACACTCTACAATGAGCCTATAAACTTTTGGCACTGAAGCCATTATAAAAAATAAAATGTGTGTTACGCTATTTATAAGAGAATGAATCAGGAATACAAAAGAGGTGTGGGCACAACTTGGATGAGGTCCAGGGAGTGGAATGAGGTCCTGGGTCACTAAAAACCCACAGTATGCATTTAATGGTTAAAGGAACAACTTTTAAAAACACTTCTTTTGGTGTAGCATCTAGCTTTTTTTTTTTTTTTGTGCAAGGACGCATTCGGTGTGATCGGCCCCTAACAGTAAAAAAACGGGTGGAAAATGGAATAGAATTGCTTTTCAGGTCAATGACAAAAAGCAATTGTTGGTCATTATGCTTAAAAAAGCAAGGTAGTAAAGTTTTACCTTATTGAATATAAGGAAAACTTTGGTATGACCTAAACTTGGTATTTGTAAAATACCAATTTTAATGTTGTTTTGTTGTTGATATTTTATTGTGTTTGATTTAAATGGGTAGTTGACAAATAACATGGACTTTTTTTATGTTAATACATTTAATATAAATGTAAAGTATGAGGGAATCACTACATGTATATTTTAGGTGCTGTGACAGTTCACCGTTTAAATTATGTTTTAACATTTTTGCCATTCACTTAAATTGTCCTGTGGTGACATATACATTTTGTCATGGAAAAATATTGCATGCGGTTGTTCTATTAACATGAAGTCATAAAGTGAGACTAGGGGCAAACAAAAAGGCAGCAAACAAACAAGAGAAGGCGACAAAAAACGTTTATTTATGAAAGATGACAATAATTCTCACAAATAGCCAAGTCATATTGGAGTCAAACATCATAACACTAACAGAGAAAATCAATCATGCAAACAGTGGATTAGAACCTACGGAAGACAAAGACATTTGATATGTGGACGTTTGAACACCCCACAAAGTAAACAATATAATACAAAGCTTTTTTTCTTCTTTTTTTGAAAACCACTTTTAAAAACCAACTTTTTTTCTTAGATTTATAAATCAAGTACAGACTAAACAGTATTTAGTAATTTAGCCTAGAGCTGGTTAATTTGCCAAGTACGCAACTATTTATTGTGGGAGATACATTAGCTTACTTTCAAATGACAAACAGTAGCCTGTCTTTGCATCCAGTCTTCATCATCCAAATGCAAAAATACAATTTAGGTTTGAAGGCACCTTGAGGAGTGATCAAATTTCGCTGATATTCTGATAACTTTAAAGTGCTTAACGCCAAAACCTCACATACTATATACTTCAGCACAACCCCAGTGTACAAGGATATCTCACATACTTTTTCAGGAGTTAAAGTGATAGTTCACTAAAACAATTAAAACTCAAAATCATTTACTCATATTGTTCCAAACATGTGACTTTCTTTCATTATTTCGTGGAACACAAAATGAGATGTTTGCAAATTGAAAGCTTTAGTCACCATTCACTCTCATTGTATGGGAAAAAGATGCAATAAAAGTAAAAGGTGACTGAGACTGTCAATCTGCCAGACATCTTTTGTGTTCAATGCAAGAAAGGAAAAAAGTAATATAACTTTTTAACAATATAAGGGAAAGAATTTTCATTTTTGAGTGAACCATCCCATTAAGAACCATCACAGCATCTCCCCATGTAATTTCATTCAGGTATACCATTCAATAATACAATGCAAAACAGTGCCTATTATCAGTTGTGAGTAAAACTGCCAGGTTATTGTGATATATGAAATTTCTGACCATTTATGATAATGAATGTATTGCTTTTCTAATGAGCTATTCTGCTGATGTCAAGTATCGATATCTTGCCAACCCTACGAAAGGTGTTATCAAACATGTGCAAATATGTGCTTGGGACACTTAATATAGTGTTTTAAGAACCTGGAGTGAATTACAAAGCTTCAAAATCAGCAGATCAATACATCAGTGCTAAAAATTTACATTGATAAACAATTTTTTGATAGTACTTCCATGAAAAACCCCAGTCAGTCACAAATGAATTACCTTTTAAACATTTGGCAGAACTTTCCAAAAACTCTGTACCTTAAAAGCCAAAATAGAAAGCTAAAATAATGAATTCTATTGAGAACTCGATGAGATATACACTAGTCACACTGTAAATGATACAGGAAGTAGATTTAGATCAACCGAAGGTAAACAGTCAAGAGTAAACAATCATCCAATTCAATAAAACCACGTTATGGCGAAATGCAGATAAATCGAACCTGTTTCGTACTACATACTGACAAGTAATTGGATAGGAGTCTACTATTACAGGTTATATTAGCGGATAAAATGAAAATGAAGGCAGACAGTCACTCGGCTACATTCAGGTTTTTGATCACAAGGTTAGAAACATGTTGCCACGATGAAACTCCTACAAGGAGGCAAAGCATGCATCCAATCTGGTCACCTGTAAGATTGTTTGTTCTCGAAAACTACAACTATTTCACATGATTTGTACCATGTTGAAGCAAAAAAACACACATTCACAGTTACAAAGTCACATTAGCAAACCAGAAACTTAAAATGCTACAAATATCACTGATAAAGGCTATTCCAAAACTGCTTGGTTGAAATTTCAAAGCTATTATCTATAATGTCCAGTAGTCACTTGCTGAGAATCAGACCATTTAGAAATTCTATTTCAGATGCGCTCAACACAATTTGTATAGTAACTCCAGCCAAAAGATTGCATCTTTTGACACCAATAATGATTATATATCGACTAAGGTCTAACTTATGCTAGTCCAAGTCTTGTCCATTTTAGTCATGATCAATGAGAAAACAGCCAATATGGGTGAGCAAAATCTTCAACCTGAGATCATCGCTTCTATTGCAAAACCATTACTTCTTTTTTACATTGTTAATTAGTGTGTTTGTGTTCAAAAGGATGTCTTGTACTCTTTTAAAAATCAACACCCACTTCAACATATGACCTCATTCACTTTGTGCAAACTTTTTGCTGCTTAAAAAGGGGAGTACGTGATTGCAGCGAAACCATTTGGCAGCGCGTCAATAGGTTAGTACATGTAAAAGGGAGAGTTTACCCAAAAATGAAAATTCTGTCATCATTAACTTGTATTTACAAACCTGTATGACCTTCCTTGAAACACAAAAGATGTCAGGCAGAATGATGGTCTCAGTCACCATTCACTTTTATAGCATATTTTGTCCGTACAATGAAAGTAAATGTTAACTGAGGTTAACAATTTGCCTAACATCTCCTAAACAGTAAGAAGTTTATTCAGGTTTGAAACAACATGACGTTGAGTAAATGACAGAATTGACATTTTTGGGTGTACTCTCACTAAGAGGGGCAGTAAACAAGTTCAGCTCTGCAGCAAAATGGGGTCTTCCAGCTCATGGAAAGGTGCCGAGCTACTTTGGCTATCGCCTGAGTCCGAATCATATGGCGTGTCCGGCAACTCCGCAAAGCTCCATGCCAAATGGTCGTCCTCGAATTCGGAACGTGGAGGCTCGTAGGAATCTGTGAACCCCTCATCCTCGAACGAGTGGAAGTCCTGTGGTATGTAGAGCATCTCCGGGTAGTTGCGGCTGACCAGGTCGCTGCTGGTGGTGGACGACACCTTGCGGAAAGCAATAAGGTGCATATGGGAGAACTTGACGTACTTGTAGCGCTTAAAGCCCAGCGACTCGACTGCAACTCGCCAGCTGCGCATCATGAGTGCATGGCGGCCCTGATGGGAGGAGTCAGGGGTGATGATGAGGAGAAGGCCATTCAGGGTCAAAAGTTCATGGGCTTTCTTGCAGCAGAGCCAACGCTGGTAGGGCGCGGGGAAATAGGAGAGAAGCAAGGAGAATACCACCACATGAAAGAGCTGGGCAGGTAAAGTTTCAATGGGGCCACGCAGCTGCCGCAGGAAGGTATCCAGAGCGTCACTGGCCAGCTGCAAAGGCTGCTGCAGCTGCAGGTTGAGAAAGTCGCACTTGAAGACACTCTGTAATCGTAAAAAAAGGATATGCAAATGGAGAATGAGCATCAACATTTAGATTGACTCCACAGCAAAGATAAAATAGGTACAACACAACATAATCCTTGTCAGTGGTTCTCAACTAGTCCCGATTCAGGAACCAACACAGTGCCAAAAGTGTTTTTCTTTTTTTTTTTTTTTTTTACAAAAGTAAACAGATGTCAAATAAAATTTTAATGTACTCATTTGATAGTTTCATGCTCTCTGCAGCCAATAATTTACCACACAAACACATTGTAGTTATCATAAACCATGTTTAACTCACTACAAGTGAACCTGTATATAATGTAATCTGTACTGTTTTTTTGTTTTTTGTTTTTTTTTAGCTTGTGTAGTTTTATGGTTTTCGAGGATAAGGTAATGTCACACAACATGTCCATATTGGCATCTGCCTAATAATCTTATTTAAGTATATGCATAAGCTAATAATGGATAAGTTAGTAGGTTTGGTCTTGGCGGATTAGATCAGTTTACGCTGCTGCGTCTGCAGAGCAAATACAAAGACTTGCAACTGCTAGAACATACACAGACCTACTGTGCTGAGTATGTAAGACATGCTGCTGCACAATTACATATACATCCTATCCCCTTGATGCAGCTCTAGACCTGGTGCTGGGAAGGAGGGTTTCAGAGAGAAAACTCTTGTAACGTGCTGGAGTGAAACCAGCTTAACTGCAAACAACTGAGGCAATTTATATGCTAGATAAAGAAGGAGTATGCTAGTTGATTGGCTAACAGATTACATGTCAAAGAACCTACAAGCAGCACCATGCGAACTGAACGGTTTAACTGATAACATGTTAAAGGACCCATCAGCTTGGGCCATGTGAACTTTCATGACTGAACTCTGAATAATTTCCATTTTATCATTTGCATTTTTTAGCATTGTTTTTTTTCCCTATTGTCAATGACCCATTTTTGGGTGTCAACTAGGGCTGGGCAATAAAATGATATCGATATTTATTGGAAAACATTTTTTCGATGATAAACTTTTAAGTCATTTATGATATTTAGCCTTTGTTCTTCATCTAGATGATCGAATCAGGTTTGTGCTGCTAAAAACACAAGCAGTTCGGCAAAGTTATACACACAAACAGCTAACTGAATCACTGTCAGCTATTGACTGAACACAACAACAACTCCGACATCAGGCGGCCTGAGTAGCTCAGCGAGTAAAGATGCTGACTACCACACCTGGAGTCACGAGTTCGAATCCAGGGCGTGCTGAGTGACTCCACATTAGTCTCCTAAGCAACCAAATTGGCCCAGTTGCTAGGGAGTGTAGAGTCACATGGGGTAACCTCCTTGTGGTCGCTATAATGTGGTACGCTCTCGGTGGGGCGCGTGGCGAGTTGTGCGTGGATGCCGCGGAGAATAGCGTGAAGCCTCCACACGCGCTATGTCTCCACGGTAACGCGCTCAACAAGCCACGTAATAAGATGCGCAGAATGAGGGTCTCAGACGCGGAGGCAACTGAGATTCATCCTCCGCCACCCGGATTGAGGACAGTCACTATGCCACCACGAGGACTTAGAGCGCACTGGGAATTGGGCATTCCAAATTGGGGAGAAAAAGGGGAGGAAAAAAAACAACAACTCTGACATCAACACCATTGCTGTTTATTTATGTACTATTTAGTTAAATGATTTTTCATGATCCATAGCACTGTCACAGGCAAAAAAAGTGTTTCTTGTTACCACCACCTTCTTGGCTGGAGTGTGAAGCATCACAAAAATGTCATCTCTCTTTCAGTGGAGTCAAACAAGCTAAAGATGATGAAATTGGCTAAATTTAATCAAAAAGAGGTGTGTAGGATTAAATCATAAACTGAGTATATTTTAAAGGTAGCTTACCCTCTGGAGTTTACTTGTAAACAAACAAGTTAATTCATTCTTGAGGTCAAACAAACATGTGCAGTTCCGCCCCCATTACTGGTATGAAAAGTGATAAATATCGAATGATATGAAAAAAATTGTGATAATTTTTTTGGGCCATATAGCTCAGCCCTAGTCTCGACTCATCAGTTGAGAACCACTGATATATAACCTCAAGAAACACAAACCTCTACTGCTGGCACAATGTCAATACCGACAGTAAGAAAATCGTCAAACTTCAGGAAGGGATTGAAACAGCTGCCCACATCCAAGAGTCGTATCATCTCAAGGTGGAACACTGAGCTGTTACAAATAAAGAAAAATGCAGATTTGCATTATTTAGACAGTAAACTCGTTTTCATGTGGAAAATATGCAAAAATACACCCCTCCCAAAACCAAAACAACTTGGCGTTTGTGCATTTGCAGTGTTGTTCAAATACTGTAAATGCACAGAAATAAACAATGTCATTTAAGAGCACCTGGGAGAGGAGGATTGTGGAGTGTTTACAGATGTGTTATTGCCAGCTGCGGCATGACGAGCACTCTTCTCATCCTTCTCCAATACTCGCCTCATCCCTCCATCCTGGAAGTACTCCTGACAAACACTGTGGAAAGACACATTTTCATATTAATTTATGCATTTGTCATACGTGTTCATCCAAAGCGACTTACAATACATTCAATCTAAACATTTTAATCATTATCTGCACTCCCCAGGAATGGAACCCATGACCTTGGTGTTGTTAGCGCCATGCTCAACCAGTTTTTAAAAAACATTTTTTTTTTAAAAAAGGACCATACAGTATCTTTTACTTCACATCAAATAAATTATTGGCTTCATAACAACCACCACTGATAGTCATACCTGCGGCACCACTCAATGCGTCCCTCTCCCTCGCATTTATTCGCCCAGTGGTTGTCAGCTAGATTCTTCATGGCCATGGCATACTCACTCAGAGTCTGCTCGTCTTCACAGTGCTCACGCCATATTTTCTCAAAATCTCCCACTGCAGCCAAGGAGACAAGACAGAGGAACATAAGATCACGTCACATGTGAGGATTGATCACTTTACACAGCAAGCAATGAATTACGTCACAAACAATTAAGATTTTTTTTAATCTGGCCCAGTTTTGTAATGGCACTTTCAATATTTTCACTGGCCCCACCACAGAAATTGTTTGCACCATTTGTTTATGCGTCAGATAGAAATATATTTAGTTTTAAAGGTTATATTTTCTTTATAATTAAGAAAAAACAAATTACATTAAACATTTATAAAAAATAAAAAAAAAATGTTATTTGCATTAATAACTGGAAATTATGCAGCTATAATGCAAGTCCATCACAGCTATAAATTCATAAATACACTTTTGCTGGAAAATCATAAAAGCAGTGATTGTTTTGCTTTTTTACTCATTCTAAGGCCACATTCACACAGCAGCAGAATGCAGTTGTCAGACCTGTTTTGAGTGATTAAAACAGTTCACACATAGGACAATTATTTACAAGTGTGACAACCACATTCTATAACTGAACTGACACCTGCAAATTTTCAGGACTCACAACCGCATTCTCGGCAAGCCTGTGCTGTGTGAACAGAACCGTACTGGACAACTAGTTGTTAGTCACGTCATATAGGTTATGTTCACACAGTAAGTGTTTGGGATTGACAACCGCATTTACTTAAAGGTTTGAGTCTTTAAATGTCCCATTCATACAACATCTTATAGTAGCGGCTTGAATACTGTCTGTATGAACAAACAACCGAATTGACAGCCGTATTCTAACACCTGTAACAATAGTGAGAGTGACTGAAGTAAATATTCAAGATGGTGACGTCCATAACACGCAGCTCATTAAAAAAAAGTTTTTATTTATTTCTTTATTTTTTTTTTTTTTGCAGAATTTGCAATAACAATGTTCAATACATCACAGAAAACTAAATGTTTACAGGCTCGGTCACATTTATTTGCACAGCGAAATTCTACAAGCGAAGGTGTGGGTGGATATTAAGAAAGTGTGAAACATGCAAAAACTACTTATCAAGAAGACTCGTTTATGCTGCACCTACAGAATTTTGCCGTGTAAAGGTAAATGTGACCGAGCCTTAAAAAGCCTTTGCAATGCATACACTCAAGAATCTGTCTAACATTTGTTGTTGTAAGTGTAACGACCTGTGAGGTTATTGTCTCATTAATACTCATGCTGGTATCCTGACATGACATTTACATCTGGTTATGGCCAACGAAAATTATTTAAGTTGTCCAAACGCAAATGGATTAAGTGAACTTCCTTTTTACAAATGTAAATTGATTGCACACAATGAAATTAAGTTGTGACAAAATTTTACAATTGTGTTACATTAGCTCATTTTAAGTAACTAAATACAACAAGGAACAAAAATAATTTTTTTGAGTGTAAAAACACATGTAAATGATCAACAAACATAAGATGTAGTGAAAACACAGCACTGGCTTGATAGGGCAACTGGCCTGAACTCTTTCACACTGGCCCCTTGCCATCAGGCCTTCAATTCTATTGAATAATACTGAATAATGAGAACTTTTACATACTTTTCGTGGTTCATCTAAACTTTGATTCTGAAGCTCCAACAGCTTGCAAAAGACTGTCCAATTCCTTCAGCAACTCAATGAAACTCCATCTCCAGCTCAAAACTACCATATCATCCAAGTATTTATGCTGATACACACAGTCCTAAAACTTGCAGATAATGCAGATGACACCAGTAGGCAACCACAAATATACAACTACCCTACAGACTGCTTGGAGAGGCAAGAACTGACAAAAGAATGTGAACTGTCCCATGACCGAGTGGAAAACATTGGCCTTATCAGATTTACAAAGAATAAGACAAGGAAAGAGACCGCAGCGCCGTTCTGGGGCGGAACCAGGAGTTTTTCACAGGGGTGGCCGGGCAGGGGCCAGCGATTAGTCTGTGGTGGCATAGAAATTTTCAGGCAGCGGGGGGGGGGGGGGGTTGGTGGTGGTTGGTGTAGAAAGCGGAGGCACGTGGATACAAAAACGTGGGGGAGTGTATACAGTGAACACCAGGACAGAGAGATGCGGCCTTGGTGTGCGCACATGTTTAAGTCTCCTGTGTGTTGTGGTTGTGAAGAAACAGATCCACCTCTAAAAAAACTGAATTGTGCCAAACACAAAAAATTACAAAATCGGCAATGGCCACCCCCTACCTCCAGCACTGACGCCGTTATACATTTGAATACTGTTTCACAATGCCAAGAACACTATCACGCATTCCTTATTAATCCAGCACGGGGTCTAGTGAATTGACTACTGTGTGTGGGATTCATCTACTCATCCCTCTATGGGAAAGAGAAATATTAGAGATACTTGCAATGACAAACTTAATAACAACATTGAAAACTAGTTAAATCCAGAATTATACCCAAAGGGTGGAATGCTACTGTATATCAGTGGTTCTCAAGTTGTTCTGCTAATCAGGACCCAGACTTTACATTGGACATCAAGTGGCAACTCACAGTAGTAAAACTGTTAAATGTCCAAAAATATTTTTTTTAAAAATTATATTATGGTTTTTAAGATGCATGTCATGCATGTCATGCATCCTGTCCATGTTGGCTAGCTACTGTATATCAAGTAATTCATCAAATGAATTAGTGCCAAAATACTGTAGAGTTTGCCTGGACGCACAACCTTTGATATCAACAACAAAAGATATGTGAAAAAAATTCTCCTCCCTTTTAAAAGTTTGTGAGCCTATTTATTTTGCTTTCCTACTGCAAGCATGCATGCTTATATGGTTAGTTACATTTTATAATTTGCATTTAGCATTGTTTTTTGTCATTAGAACAGACCAACAGACCGTTTTTAGAACAACTGAGAACAACGGTGTTATAATTTATCTGCTTCAAAATACAAACCTTAAGCAAAAAAAAAAGGCCAACTATATTTCATAAACTCTATATTTAATTCTACTCTTTATTTCAGTGGTCATGATATGCTTTTTGGATGACGCTCATCGTAGCGCAGGACTGCAACAGGAAATGCATAGGCATTCCCACACAACCAATTAGGGGTGGGCGATATGACCAAAATCTTATATCTCGATAGGAGTAAATTTATATCACAATAACGATAAACACCGATCAGCCACAACATTAAAACCACCTGCCTAATATTGTGTAGCTCCTCTTCATGCTGCCAAAACAGCACAAACCCTATTCTTCTCACCATAATTGTACAGAGCGGTTATCTGAGTTATCGTAGACTTTGTCAGTTTGAACCAGTCTGGCCATTCTCTCTTGACCTCTCTCATCAACAAGGCGTTTCCATCCGCATAACTGCCGCTCACTGGAAGTTTTTTTTGTTTTTGGCACTATTCGGAGTAAATTCTAGAGACTGTTGTGCGCGAAAATCCCAGGAGATCAGCAGTTACAGAAATGTGCACCAACAATTATCCATGCGATTATCTAATCAGCCAATCGTGTGGCAGCAGTGCAGTGCATAAAATCATGCATATACAGGTCAGGAGCTTCAGTTAATGTTCACATCAACCATTAGAATGGGGAAAAAATGTGATCTCAGTGATTTGGACCATGGCATGATTGTTGGTGCCAGATGGGCTGGTTTGAGTATTTCTGTAACTGCTGATCTCCTGGGATTTCCACGCACAACAGTCTCTAGAATTTACTCCGAATGGTGCCAAAACAAAAAACATTCAGTGAGCGGCAGTTCTGCAGACGGAAACACCTTGTTGATGAGAGAGGTCAAGAGAGTATGGCCAGACTGGTTCGAACTGTCAAAGTCTACGGTAACTCAGATAACCACTCTGTACAGCTGTGGTGAGAAGAATATCATCTCAGAATGCTATTCTGAGATGCGGGTTGGCACTGTTTTGGCAGTACGAGGGGGACCTACACAATATTAGGCAGGTGGTTTTAATGTTGTGGCTGATCGGTGAATATCACAATATAGTATAGGTTTTCTGGAAAATAAATAAAAATGGGTTTATATATTAAATAACCATATTGTAATTCCTATTTTTGGAACTCCAGTAAATTAAATACTTTATAAATTAAATCTACTTCCTCTTGACAAACAATGACAAAGTAAATAAAAAAATAAAAATAAACTTTTCAAAAATCAGCCTTACCAAAATGCTAAATTTCACACTATGCCACATTTCAGTTTGAAATGTTGTTGAACAATATTATTATTATTATTATAACTCTCCTCAAAGCAATGCAACAAAGAAAATTAAACATAGGTAAATAAATATCCATCGAAAAGAAACACTTCTTGAAGAAAATAAATATCAAATAATCACTTCTTGCAAATAAAGAAATAAATGACCAAATTAATGCAGAGTTCATCTTTTGGCTTTTATAATATTCTTTTGCGTGCATCATTTTGAGGTGGTAAAACAGATTGCTTGTATTATGAGTAATTATATTGTCATACAACACAGTTTGCAGATGACATTTTTTCTGCTCTGTGCCGGCTTTTGTAAATCCACACTACAGATGTCGCACCTGTTTTTTTTCTTTTTTTTTTCTTCCCTTTTCTCCCCAATTTGGAATGCCCAATTCCCAATGCGCTCTAGGTCCTCGTGGTGGTGTAGTGACTCACCTCAGTCCTGGTGGCGGAGGACGAATCTCAGTTGCCTCCGCGTCTGAGACCGTCAACCCGCGCATCTTATCACGTGGCTTGTTGAGCGCGCTACCGCTGAGACACAGCGCGTGTGGAGGCTTCCCGCTACTCTCCGCGGCATCCACGCGAGAGCAAGAACCACATTATAGCGACCACGAGGAGGTTACCCCATGTGATTCTACACTCCCTAGCAACCAGGCTAATTTGGTTGCTTAAGAGACCTGGCTGGAGTCACTCAGCACACCCTGGATTCGAACTTGCGACTCCAGGTGTGGTAGTCAGCGTCTTTATTCGCTCCCCTGTCGCACCTGTTTTAATAACAAGCTCCTCTTCATCTTCTTGACCTGTGTTTGGGAGTTGTCCCATTCTGTGGAGATTTATTTCTCCATCTGGGGATTTCCTGGTTCTGAGCTCTCCCATCTCTGCAGCGCAAATATCGGAAAGCTTGCTGGACTTCAGAGCTCCAGAGACAACACGTGCCATGGCAGTCACGTGAAACACTCACATGTTAGATGAGAAGAATATTTAGTGCTTTTAAAGCAACAAACGCGAGATGAAGGTCATTGCATTTTCTTAGGTGTCTGCAGAAAAATGTTCAATGCCGGAAAAACCCTGTCCATGTTTCTTAAATTCTCTCAGTCTCACATGAAGCCCACAGATAGGGAAACCCACGCTGCGCACATGGATATTTACATATCGTGATATACACGATATAGCAAAATCTCTATCAATTGACACTTTATATCATCGCCACAATATATATATCGTCATTTCGCCTAACCCTACAGCCAATCATACACTGCCCGGCCAAAAAAAAATTCATTTATTCTAATAATTCATTGAACTGCCTTTAGCTTTGATTACGCCGTGCATTCGTCGTGGCATTGTTTCGACAAACTTATGCAATGTCACAACATTTATTTCCGTCCAGAGTTGCATTAATTTTTGGCAAGATCTTGTATTGATGACGGGAGACTTGAACCATTCAGTAAAGTCTTCTCTACCAGAAGGCGTTAAGGGGGTTAAGGTCAGGACTTTGTGGTGGCCAATTCATGTGTGAAAATTATTCCTCATGCTCCCTGACCCACTCTTTCACAATTTGAGCCCGATGAATCTTGGCATTTTCATCCTGGAATATGCCCGTGCCATCAGGGAAGAAAAAAATCCATTGATGGGATAACCTGGTCATTCAGTATATTCAGGTATTCAGCTGACTTCATTTTATTGCCGCATAATTTTCCTGAGCCTAGACCTGACCAACTGAAGCAACCCCAGATCATAACACTGCCTCCAGAGGCTTGTACAGTGGGCACTATGCATGACGGGTGCATCGCTTCATGTGCTTTCGATCTTACCCTGATGCGCCCATTGCTTTGGAATAGGGTTGCGCAGTATACCGGTACTAAAAAAATATCACGATAGCAAAACATTTTAAATGATACGATATCATCTTGTTGTTCATTTCGGTATCATATTAAAGTATGCTGCCATTAGCAAAATGTAATGTTATGTGAGAGTTTTGAGATGAAATCAAAGACCATTTGAAAATAAAAAATAGAAAGTCTCAATATGGACAAGTGTGATCATTAAACAGCAGAAGGATGTCATTTAATGAAATAATATACAGTCACATACGCACCACAGAACGAATGAGAGGCGCCGTCCTGCTCTGTCATCTCCTTCACACACACATAAGCAGGTGCACACACAAACGCAACACACACTACTAATGCTTGATTTTCATGCAGTGTGTCCAATAGTATCTATCTGCAGAGCAGCAGAGCAGTGTGTTTAGTGTTTAATCAGCTGTGAACTCTCAAATGACCATTTTCACCATTGCAGCTCAGAGATTTCAGCTCGTGAGTCTTTGGAAGCTTGATATAACGAACCTTTCACAAACATGAAGAACTTCAAAGATCTTTCAAAATAAAAGTCCCACTGAAATAAGAGCTTTATTCAACCGGATGCGTGAAATTGAAGACATTACGACAGAAAAATATTACCACTGTATAAAAGTGTCATATTCAAAGTAGTCGCAATAATACTCATAATAACAATAATATAATATTAAATGGTTATATTATTAGTATTATTATCTGTAAGTAATATCACAAAAGCAAGTGTACTGAATATCAGCATGTTGTGATTCAGCCATGGCAGCCTTTTGCCTCAGGTAATCAGATAGTATTAATGACAACATTAAATGAAAACAATCTAAAGCTCTGTTGTGCATCTTTTTTTTTTTCTTTTTTTTTACAAAAAAGCTGTTTATAAAAAAATATATAATATATAAAAAACATAAATATATAAATATAAAATAAATATAACAAAAACTGTGTATATATATATATATATATATATATATACCAATTTTTGGTTAAAAACAAAAAAAGATGCACAACAGAACTTTAGATAGTATTAATGACAACATTAAATGAAAACAATCTTATTGTTGAAAATTATTATATTTTAATTTGATTAAAGCTGTAAAGTATGTATTTGATTAAACACAATTTGATCATAACATTTAATTAAAACATTTAACATGGAATCCAGAAAAATTAAAAAAGGCATAATTTGCATCTACAAGACTTTATGCAGACTTTATGCAAGACTATATCGATACCGAGTTGTCAGGGCTGGTATCGTACCGAAGCCAAAATTTTGGTATCGGAGCAACCCTACTTTGGAATAGGGTAAATGTGGACTCATCAAACCACATGACCTTTTTCCATTGCTCCACAGTCCAATCTTTATGCTCCCTAGCAAATTGAAGCCATTTTTTTCCGATTAGCATGTAGCTTTCTTGTGGCCACACAGCTGTTTAGTCCCAATCCTGTAAATTCTCATCGCAATAAATCCCATCCCTAAATTGGCTACATAACTGTACTCTCTCCTCTCCACCAACAGCAAAAAATGAAATATTATTATATAAAGTTATTCATTTAATTGAGTTAATCATTACACAATTCAATTTGATTTAATCCAACTTAAGTGCAAAACCTGGTCCTTTCAAGTGCACCCTGCACAGCATTTGATTAACAGTTACTAAGTCCAATTATTCTACTTACACGAAAGCATTTAATGTTATTTCATCCTTCAACCAAGTGTTACAAGTCAACAGCGTTTCTTAAAAAACATAAGTGGATGATCATATAGACCTGTCAGACAAACTCTAAAAGATGAACCAACTGACTATATAATGCAAAATATTGTGCAATAAACAGATAAATAATTGACAATGAAAAACGATAAAGCTTCCAGAGTACCTTAGTCGTCACAGGTACATAGTCAGAACACACTATGGAGAGGACCTAGAATAATAAATTATTGATGGAAAGACAGTTTAATCCCCAGAGAAGAATAAAAAGTTGCTTTATGTTGCACACAAAGCCATTTGATCAATCAAGAGCAAAACAGGAACTGATGAATGAGAGGCTGCTGTAATGGCCAGCTGCAAAGAGGATGTGTTGCAAAAATTAGTGAGCTGCCTACCGAGACAGCGTTTTTTGGACATTATTAGCTCGATTTGAATGTCCAAGAATGCTGTCTATGAAGGCAGCTCAGGTTTTGAGCAGAGCCATCATAACTAGACATCAGCAGCTCACTGCTTTTCCAAAACAAGACAAATGATGAAATCTGTAGCCTACAAATTATGTCAACAGGCTTGCTTAACAGGGTTCAGTTTAAATACTGGTTAAAACGTTTTTTTCACGGTCATTACCCGAAACACTGATACGGCCTTTAAATATTCGCATCTCTGATCAGGCCAGACTAATATGATCTCGGCTAGGCTAAACAGCTATTTCACCCACATACCTTCAATATATTTCCTACGGAGTTTTCGGTGGACGCTTTTCACCACCCCCGACAGCTTCTCCTGCTCATTCTTTCTGGACTGCGGCTCCTTCGGGACGGAGCCGAGATGGTATTTGGGGAGATCGGGATCGCTCTCAGCGCTGCACCGCACGTCCATACTTCAGCACTAGGCTACCGGCTCACCGGCTCCCCGTCCGTCCGCACGTAGCATACGGAAACAACGCGCAGCCTGATTGCACCTCTTCAGCGAACGTGCCGGAAGTGAAACGACCAATCTCAGATCGCCAAATATGAAACGCCTCTAAGCTCAACTGAATTTGTGATTGGTTTTAATCATGAAGTTTTATAGTTTTGCAAATGTTTGAATTGTTTAGACATTGTTGGTACATTAATAATAATAATAATAATAATAAATACCATAATAATAATCATGTTGTGAAATACTTCAGTAGGCTACACATTATTGTTTTTCGTAACTACTTTATTAAATCTTTGGAATAAATTATTAAAGGGCATAAGGTAGGATTTTCCATTTTGGTGGGCTTATAGGCAAAATTAAAATACTAATTACAGTTCAAATAAATAAGTAAACACGTTTTTGTTTGTTTTTTGCAAGAACGCTTTGTGATTTGGTGCCCTTGAGTGTTCCGCCACCTGTAGTTTCGCGTCTGAATTAGTGAGGTGGAAACATAACTATCGACTGCTTGTGTAATGAGATGGGTCTTTTAACCGAGAATTGTGATTTGGTTAAAGCGAGGAGACCTACTGTACATACCTGCTTCTAAAAATATTCAATGTAAGATATGTTTTTTAATATTTGTTTGTGAGAATCACATTCCCGCGCTCTCTGACACAGAATCCTCAGCAGTATTGCGTGTACATGAGTTGTGTCACGTTTCAACCCGAAGGTCCTGACCCGCAAAGCTCTTACTGTGAGTACTATACACTTTGCTATGATCATCTGAACTACTTTGACAAAGTTATTTTGCAGCATTTTCTGTCTAGAGAAAAGAAATGTGATAAAGTACTGATGAAGAGTTTGAAAAGTCACCTATTCCTATCACAGGCGCAGTTTGCAGCTGATCAAATCTGATTTATGTGCAATCCACACTGATGAGGTCTGGTTCAGCTTTATGTACATCAGAGATCATATGCCATCTGTCTCAAATCCAATTTTAACTCTCAAACATGGGGAATTCTACAATGTGCTATTAATTAACAGTGAATTACTAATTAATGAATTAATAGCTGCACAGACTTTCTAGCAAAAACTCTCATGTTTTAATAAATAAGTAGTATGAACAATTTATTGTTATTGTGTGGCAATATGACATCCTGGAAAATGTAAGTATTCATTTTGAAAATGACCATCATTGACCAGCTCCACTTTCTGTTTATAGTCAGCTATGGCTTAAAGCAAAATATCTTAGTACAAGGGCATGCTGGTGCATGAGGCATGCACAATGTCAGCAGGAAGTGAAATTTGAGCATTAAAGGAATATTCTGGGTTCAATACAAGTTTAGCTCTATTGACAGCATTTGTTGCATAACGTTGATTACCACAACAAATTATTTAGTCTCTTCCCTCATTTTCAGCAAAAATCAAAGTTACAGTGAGGCACTTACAATGGACGTGAATGGGGCCAGTTTTTGGAGGGTTTAAAGGAAGAAATGTGACGCTTATAATTTTATAAAAGCACTTACATTCATTCTTCTGTTAAAACTCATATATTATTTGAGCTGTAAGGTTGTTAAAAATCTTCATTTTAAGAGTCAGTTTAGGGTTTGTTGACATTACATCTTCATGGCAACGAAGATGTAAAATTTGCTATAACCAGAGATTATTTAGTAGTGACCAGCCACTTCTATTTCTGATTAACATTTTTTATTGATTCATACAATTAACAAAGAAAAGCAAAACATATATTCACAGAATCAACATTTAACCCCCACTATTACCCCTCTCACTCCCAATCCCCAACCCCACCCTGACCCTCAACAAACATCCCTGTGGTCACACATGAGCATACATTTTTTATATATATATATATATATATATATATATATTTAGACCTCGAAAGCTGCCACCCTCCCCATATCCGTGCACTCTTGAAATGAGGGTGCTCCAGCCGACTTCCATCCCCTTAAAACAATTTGTCTGCCGATCATAACACTGGTTAGGACCCAATTTTTTATATGTTTATCCTCTATATTGATGACTGCCCCATTGTCTAAAATACAGAGTCTGGGGCAAAATTAAATTTTTTAGGGGGGTGTATGCTCCTCCCAAAAATAGTACAGAGCAGGTGGTGCAGCTGTAAATACCTAAAGAACTGAGATCTGGGAATCCCAAAATGTTGAACCAAATTTTCAAAGGATCTCAACACTCCACTCTCATATAGGTCACCAAGTGTATTAACCTCCCTCACAATCCACTCTGACCAGCAGAAAGGGGACTTATTAATACATAATTTTGGGTTCAGCCATATGCTCGAGGCAACATTTAAATAAATGTCCGAATTAAACACTCTGGACACTTTTGTCCATACAGAGTGCAAATGCAAGATAACGGGGTGTAACTTAACTTCTCCAATTAGTTTGATAGAAAGGCTTTGCAATGGTGAAATAGGGGCAAGAACTTCCTGTTCAATACAAAACCAGGGAGGGGCTCTCAGGTTGAAGCGACCAATGAGCCAAATGCCTGAGACCAAAAGCATAATAATAAAACAAAATCTTGGCTAGGCCTGGCCCACCTTTGTCAATCGGCCTATGCAATTTACTGAAATATAATCTGAGACATTTACCATTCCAAATGAAGGACTTCGCTATGCTATCAAATTGCTTGAAATGAGAGTGGGGGACATCTATAGGGAGAGACTGTAGCAGGTAGTTGAATTTTGGAATACAATTCATTTTAATAACATTAAACTTCCCGATCATAGATAAATGTAATGAAGCTCACCTACTCACATCACTCGAAAACCTCTTCATTACAGGTTCAAAATTATCTCTAACTAAATCACACAAATTTGCTGGGAATAAAATACCCAAATACTTAATGCTCTGTTTGGACCACTGGAAGGCGCCTGGCTGAAAAGCCGTTACCAGGCAGTACGCTGTCAGAGCCAAAGCTTCGGATTTAGACCTATTAAATTTGTATCCCGAGAACTTAGAAAAGGAATGAATAATTCTGTGGAGTCAATGCATAGATCTAGTAGGGTCAGAGACAAATAATAAAATATCATCTGCGTAAAGCAAAAGCTTATACGCCACACCTCCTGCCGCCACCCCTGGAAAATCATTTTCCTTTCTTAATGCGGCTGCTAATGGTTCCAGGGCAAGACAGAACAATAATGGGGAAAGAGGGCAGAGTAAAATAATCTGAAATTATTCCATTCGTTTGTACTGCTGCTACCGGGTGTCTATAAAGTAATTAATCCAACCAATATAAGTGTTCCTGAACCCGTATATTTCCAAAACCTTAAAAAGATAATCCCATTCTACCATATCAAACGCCTTTTCAGCGTCAAGTGAGATGGCAGTGACCGGAGTCTGATCATTCGCCACTGACCACGTGATATTGATGAAATGCCTAATGTTATCAGAAGAGCTACGGGCCCGAATAAACCCCACCTGATCTATATGTATAAGAGATGTCATAACTTAATCGGTTAGCCAAAATTTTTTACAATATTTTAACGTCTAGCTGGATCAGGGAAATTGGATGGTAACTCTTACTCTCGCTTGGATATTTGTCCTTTTTAAGAATTAGATTGATCCGGGCTTGCGTCATGGTTGGCGGAAGCTTTCCATTCTTTAATGATTCCGTATATACATCTAGCAAATGTGGAGCCAATTCTGTAGCATAAGATCTAAAAAACTTAGCAGCAAAGCCATCTGGCCCCAGAGCCTTGCCTATAGGCAAGGCCTTAATTACCTCGCCAAGCTCCTCCAAGGTTATCTCAGAATCAAGATAATTTTTTTGCTCAGCCATCAGTTTAGGAAGTTCTAATGGTTCCACAAAGTTTCTAATATCCTCATCAGTAGATGAAGACATGGAACTATAGCAATCAAGATAGAATTCTTTAAAAGCATTATTAATATCAGTGGCTGAGGTAAATATTTCACCACCAGGGAATGGTAGAAAAAGACTCTCTCTGTTTTATATATCTAGCCAGAAGTTTTCCTGCCTTGTCCCCCAACTCAAAGTATGACTGTCTTTCCCTGAATAGCCAAAACTCCACCTTCCGCGACAAAGTAGTATTATACCTGTATGTCAATCGGGTCAGTTCTCTGAGGCTATCAGACGACATTCGGTGCTTCAGCTCTGCCTCGGCACTTTTAATATTCCCTTCCAACTCCATGAGTTCTCGTGCTTTGGATTTTTTGGTGAATAAGGCATACTATATGATCCGTCCCCTAAGAAACGCCTTAAGTGCCTCCCAAGCCACGCCCACAGAGGACCAGTTCGTCTCCATATAGACATTGATTTCAGCCTTTAACATTTGTTGGAATTCAGGATTTTGCAAAAGGGAGACATTAAAGCACGAACTTTGATTTCCTTTTCACCATATGTGGCAACACCTCTAAACACACCAGAGCATGATCTGAGACTAAAAGGTTTCCAATTGATCAATCAGCAACAGATGAAATGAGGGACTTATATATATATATAAATCTATTCTAGAGTAATGTATTCTATACATTTAGTTCTGGACTAAATGTATAGTCCCTACCAGATGGGTTCAAAAGTCTCCAAATATCTGTAAGACTATGATCAAGGACTGAGTCCATCAAAAGATTAAAGTCTCCTCCCAATATTATATCATGAGGGGTGCCAGCAGCTTGCCCTGATCATCAGTGTTAGGTGTGTAAATATTAGCCAAAATAAGACTTTGCCCTGACTCTTCCTAATTTATCTTTAAACTGTTTGAGACATTTGTTTCCAAAATTTTTCAGCTTCTGCGGGGAAAGATGCGTTTCTTGAAGAAACACTTTGTCATATTTCTTACGTTTAAGAAGAGAAATAACCTTCCTTCTTTTTATGGGGTGCCCCAACCCATTCACATTCCACGTGGAGAGAGACAATCCACTCATATTAACATTTGACATTTTGACATATGAGGAAAAAATAGATTATGTGTCAAAAACAAAATGATAAAGACCACATTCCAACATTAGTGCAACAGTCAAACCCTGAACTTCCCCCAGAACCAAACAAACAGAAAAAATAAAAACATGTGCATTAACCCCGCACACGACAGCGCCAACTGGCGTCCATCCCTCTAAACTCAAACAGTCCATGTACACCTACGAGAGCTCCCGCGACAACTTTGCTGTCGGATTGCTCAAGTCCGGTGTTTCTATAAAAATTTTGTGAGACAGAATTACACAAAAAAAGATAATCTATAAAACAAACTCCAGCCAATAGGCGGAATAAACACAAAGAGCATGTAGATTCATCCACAAAGCTGTCTTGAAGGTGTGTTACTCCACAAACAAACTCCAGCTGCTAGGCAGAACCAGCAAAAAAAAAAAAAAAAAAAGTGCTCAGTTTCCTTGAACAGTTAAACGAATGTTCAGTGAGCCGGCCCATTCGGCTGTTACATGAATGCAACAAATTACCTAATCACTCCAGTGTCTTGCAAGAAATACTCCACAAAACAAACTCCAGCCATTAGGTGGAACCAGCACAAAAAGAAAAAAAAAAGGTGCTCGGTTTCCTCGAACAGACAAGTGAATGTTCAGTGAGTCGGTCCACCACAAAATAACTTACTCCATTGACTTTATGAAGGACATCGTTTGCTGTGGGCTTGTGAATGTTTTACGGCCATCCATAGCATCAATTCTCAATTTGGCCAGCAATATCAGTGCAAAAGTGACCTTCCATTGATGTAAGAGTTTCTTGCATTCCTTGTATCAATCACGTTTCTCTCTTGTCGAATTCGCAAAGTCTGGGAACAAGAAAATGCTGTGGTTCTTCCAAAAAAAGCCTTCCTTTACTCCTCGCGTAACACAAGATCTTTATTGGATGTTCTCAGAAATTTGGCCAGAATTGATCGGGGCCTGTCTCCCTCAGTGGATCGCCGAGCCAGAACCCTGTGAGATCACTTGATTTCCAGCTTATGGCCTGTTATGTCAAGCAGATTCGGAAAGAGCCCGTCCAGGAATTTCACCATATCCTGACCTTCTTTGGCCTCAGGAATTCTGACGATTCGGATGTTATTCCACCAGCTATGGTTTTCCATGTCCTCCGACTTCCCCCAGACATGCTCCAAATCCACCTTGGTTGCTAGCGGATTAGCAGATAATTCCCTCTCTGATGACTCTAGATAATCAATCCGTTTCTCAACATCCCCCACTCTTGTAACCACCTCAGAGAATTCTGTTTCCATGGCAGTGATTGATCGACGTATTACAGCAAGATCCTCCAAGTCAGCAACGACCTTCTTCAGCATTGCCGACATGTTCAGCATCTCTCGCCAAATTTCCCTCATTTCTCCTACCAAATCGGCTCCCTGGCTCAGGGCCTTCTCGGGGGTATCAGCTTGAGCACGTAAGTGTCTTTTAATGTCTCCAGAACCTGAGGATTTTTAATTCTTTGAATATCGTCCTCCTAGAATGGTTATGGAACAATATATTAAATTTCACCGGTTTGTCATTAATAGTGTTAAAACTAGCAAAGTGCGCAGAGCTCGCCGTTCACACGTCCGAACCTTGCATGGCGTCATGTGACTCCCCCCAGCCACTTCTATTTAAATGAATGGTAGAAATCGGAATGCTCAAACAAGATGGTCAACGGATGTAGAAAGGAAGTCCTGCCTTACAGGTAAAAGAGCCAATCACCTTTTAGATACAGACATCGTCTGTCAATCAACTCGAGAACACGCATGTGCATTAGCTATACAAGCTGGGAGTATTGCATGTTTTAACAGAATATTAGGTAAAGAAGCACAATTTATGATTCCAATATTATAAAATGTTATTGTTGATTTGAAATATGTTCTTTGATTGTTATCTTGACCAACCGTTTTTGAGATTTCGGTGTTCCCTCATTCAAGTAGGTTGGAGCTGCACTGGCATGACTGGAAATTGTCTTCCAGGAGTGTTCCAAAGATAGCCAACAGTGATCTGACTTTACACAGAAAATCTTAGTGATTTTACCACACTAATATCATGTTAACATGCAGATTGATTATGTCTTGTGGCTATACTTCTGAAATTGAAAGTATTTTAATGTTTACGGCAGGGCTATTCAACTTCATCGATAAGTGGGCCAGATGGAAAAAATCTTCGGGGCACGCGGGCCAAGCCAGGATATTTTGTTATTGAAAAGCTTCTATCTACAGATATTGTGTTATAGTAGGCCTATAATATTTGTTCACTATATATAAAACATCTGTGTTTTTTAGTGTGGAGAGTGGGGCGGGCCAAGCTGTGACTGTGCGGAGCGAGGCCGGGTTGGACACCTGCAGCGGATTATCTTGCCCAGCTGTGGCTGATTACAGCGTTAACGGGTGAGAGATAAAGCCGTGGTGAGAGCTGCATTCGGGGAGAGACACGGGGAGAGAGAGAGAGAGAGAGAGAGAGAGAGAGAGAGAGAGAGAGAGAGACGACAGACACTCAATGAAGCTGTTTATGTGTAGTGTTGAGCTGAAAAGCCAACAAAGTTTGTGTAGTAAAGCTGAAAAGCAAACCTTTTGTGTACTGCTGAAAAGCGGCCTTAATGTATGCGACTGAAAAGTGTAACAATAAATGTCTATGTGTGTGTCAAGCCGGCCCCAGCTTCCTCCTTTTCCAATAACTGCTTTACATATAGCTTTAATGTTTTTTTTTATCATGAAAAATATTTCTACCTAGCAGAAAACACTGGGGTGAAAAAAAAAATACAGGTAACTCAAGACATTTAAAAAAAAAAATATATAATCTAAAAAGTGCTTTCCAAATTGGTCCATTACAGAGAGAGTAAATCAAACTGATACTACAAATTTTACTGAACAATAACAGTGAAGTTTATTATAGATGCAATGATTTAAACTTTTGACTTTTCAAATTTCTTGACTAAATTAATGAATAGATCTTTTCTGTTGCTCCGAACTGCAACAGTCAACAATCATATGCAAACAAACCATTCTGAGACAACAGCACAGCAACCATGACACTGCAACTGCTGTTTTGTTTCCTCTTAATGTTGAAAATGTCGACATGTAGTTCCATTCCATTTAGTGGGAGTGATAATCTTGTAATAGGTCTCCTTAATGTTCAGCTGTGCAGACTCCTCCCCACTGAACTTCATACTAAAGCATAAAAATGTTTCTTATGCCATGGGCTCATGAAAATAATTCAGTCACTTATCTAGAAATGCTTTGATTTATACAGTATTTAAAAGAAACACTGAACTTCAACAATAAGATGATGCATGGTTCAGCTAAAAAAAAAAAAAAAAAAATTAGTCTATATGGGTAGATCTGTGGTTAGGTTTATTTCTGTGAACTGCAACCTGGATAGGAGATCATCTCTTTGTTACACTGAAAGCCAGTTCCATGAATGATGTCCAACAATAAATGGATGAGATCAAGATAGCTTGAAATAATAACAGGTGCGCAGTATTGAATTACAATAAGAAAATATTTTGTTCATTTGATAGAACAAACCTATACAGACAACTTAAAATTAGACTATGGAGTATCTAACTGTTTTACTAATACTAATACACATACATCTAATGTTTTGTTAAAATACTGAAAATTACATAGTTTATTAATTTATGAGTAGACTCTTTTGCCTACCTGTCTTTATGGAAGAAAATCTGTTCAGTTTGGAGATGAATAGATGATAATTTTTGGTATTTTGAAACACAAAGGTGGATAGTGACCCTTGATGTCTTGTTAGGAATAGGCAGTGCCAAACATTATAACTAAAAATTATACAATAGTCTGTGCCATTAAACAAACAAGATAACATGGCAAGAAACCAATAATCATTTTTGAATCATTTATAACTGATAAACTTGGAAGGCCATGTATGATTTTTTTTTAAATTTTTTTTTTTTTTTAATCGCAACAAAAATAGCATAATATATGGCTAATAATTATAATCACAGATATTACTGGGACATTTATCATAATGTCCTTTTGCCTAAATGTAATTACTTTTATCTAATTTTAATGTTAATCTTTTACCTGTAGAAACAAATACATTTTTTATGTTTTATATGTATAAATTAAAATACAATCAGTAATCCACTTGTCAGATACTTAAAGCAAAACATAAAAGTATGTCAGTGTTATAGTCATATAATCCTTTTCCAAGACTAATCCTCTGTAATCTATTAAACTTCAACTATTCAACTCACCCAAAGGTCCTTTAAACATCGTTGTACCAGGCACCATTAGCACATAATGACTTCGCCAGGGTTGCCAGGGTTGGGGAGTAACGGAATACATGTAACGGGAATACGTATTTAAAATACAAAATATAAGTAACTGTATTCCACTACAGTTACAATTCAAATTGTGGGTAATCAGAATACAGTTACATTCAAAAAGTATTTTAATTACTGAAGAGATTACTTTGCATTTTATTGTCATTTGTTTAATTGAATATTTAGTCTATTCAGTTGGAAAACATTTATCCATATAAATGATGCGATACAAAGAGCGTTTGAACAGTGGTGGAACACTTTCTTATGATGTGTGACATTCATACGAGCAGACAGAGAAGTTTGAAGAAAGTGTGGAGCAGTAGAAATAGAAATAAACCTTGTGTAAATTGTCATGTGAACAAGTATCTTTATGCTAAGCTAAAATGCTTTTCCAGCCATTTTACATGCAATTGTTACCAAGTACAGTCATATTTTATTTTTAGATTAGATTAGATTTTTTTCTCTCTAGTGAGACCTTTCACATTTGGACAAAAATGTTATTCTTGATGAGAATCCTTAAAACAGTTCAGTGATCAGTTTGCTTTATCTTGTTTTAGAAGCAACACTGCATAAGATATTTAGGTTTTTCAGTGAATGTATTTTTAACGTGTATTTTTTCTAATTGTACTGGCAGATTTTTTTATTGTCAAAACAAGTGAAAATATCTACCAATGCTGAAGAAGTAATCCAAAGTATTTAGATTACGTTACTGACCTTGAGAAATCTAATGGAATACGTTACAAATGACATTTTACAGCATGTATTCTGTAATCTGTAGTGGAATACATTTCAAAAGTGACCTTGCCAACCCTGTCCCTTGCAATATGCTCAACTCTGTGTAAAGAGATTTTTATGTTATTGTATGCAAACTTTGAAAAAAATATACCTAATGTCACACGCAATTAATTTATAATGGCAAAAATTGTGTTATGTTAAAAATTCTCACAATCCTACTTTAGCTGCATTTCCACTATCAGGCCAAAGGAGGGCATGCTAATGCATGCCAGGTCAGCTGCATTCCCACTGTCACTTCCGGGGCTTCATCGTGGGTCCTCAGGGCTTCCTTGGGGACAAACGGCCAAGCACCCTGGCCCACCGATAACCCTTGGGCCAAGGAAAGGCTAACTGTGGATTGAGGTGGGGTCAGTGTCAAAGTTGGAGTTTCGCTGAGTCAGGTCAGAGGTTTTAGCACCAAGATACTCATTTCCCAATTTTTCATCTAGCTAACAGCTTACCTCAATGTGTCAGGAAGGATGGGGGGGGGGGGGTCGTGATGCTGCACACCCGGCCCCTAATCAGGCTAATAAATAGGGATAAAGGCGACCGGAAACGGCAGTGCGACAGAGAGAGAGTTATGGGCATCTGCCCGACACCTGTGTGTGTGTGTGTGTGTGTGTGTGTGTGTGTGTGTGTGTTTGTCTTTTTGCTGAAGTTTATTATTAAAATATTATTTATATTGTTAAGCCAGTTCTTGCCTCCTCCTTTCCACACTCAACAAATCAACGGAAAATGGAGTATTGTCAGTATTGGTAAGTAGATGAAATCAGGGCTCTTCTGAATATTTGGGCTGATGAAAATGCGCAACATCCGATCAATGACGTCTGTCGAAACTAGTATGTGATTTAGTATATTGTCGCTGAACTTGCCAAGTTGTGTATCCAGCGCATAATGGTAGGGGTTTGGGAAAAATTAAAAAGAAGTTATGGGCACAGTACAATTCCTTGTTAATTTCGAGGGCTAGCTAGTCTCCAGAGTCTGACACCTCAGCTTGAGTTTCCCTCTTGCTTGTGAAATGGGCGGGGTGTGTGACGTTGGCACCAGGGCGCCGTATTAAGGGTGAGTTTTAGGATAAAACTGTGGGGTTATTGGGCCGATAGTGGGAATGCAGATCGATTTTGGTCTCGAGGTCCGAGGCTGTTGGCCACGGCTCGCACTGGCTCAATAGTGTAAAAGCGCCTTTGAGTTCATCTAATGTTGTGCTACATCAAATATGAACTAGCAGTCAAATGGCTAATAGTCTGCTAATAGTTGCCATGAAATATAATAATTACTTTGGCATTACGAAAAATTATATAAAGACCCCCAAGTAATCCAACTTTGTCACACAAAAATGTATTTAGATCCATGTCCACAGATCTACTTTTGAAAATATCTACTGCGGTCCTTTCTCAGCTCTCCGAGAGCTTTTCAAAGGTTCCCCCTCCCCTTGACAAAATAGCCAATACACTGTAAGCAGATATAGGGCAAAGCATGCTATGAAGTCATAATAAAATGCTGTGACCAAAAACACTATCAACAAAAAAGTGTACCCAATAACCCTTGACATGTTATCATAGGAGAGGAACTCTTTCCACCACAGGACATTACGCCCAATAACATGTTCATTCCCATCCACAAGGGGCAGTGTAGCTCTCTCCAGCTCCATTATGTCCTCAATATTTGTTACATCCTCAAGGGAACTATTTAGCTGGTCTTCATCCACAGACTCTGAAATTGCAGGCATAGCTAATGACATTGACCTTCCTCTGCTTACAGAGGGTCTTTTACAGTAGCTTCCATTCATCATGCCCTCTCTGAAAACTGACTGTTGTGAATTCCTCAGACTATGAAGGTACAGCTCCATCTCATCATCGATTAGAGATTCTGTGGAGGCATTGTCCTCAACATCTGCCTCAATATCTCTGTTCATGGAATCTTTTGGCTCACATTCCATGTCTACCAACATATTGTTCACATCATCTGTAGATTCCTGCTCATGCTGAAGTTTCTTACTTTCACAGCACAAGTCATCTTCTTTATCAATAAATTCTAAGAGGTCCCAATCATTCTTCTTAGCTTGTATACCTCTACTGAGTGCAGTTACACTATTTTGTGTTGATGCTTGCCAGGCTGCACCCATATCCTCGTAGGTCTCTACTCCACTTTTGTGGTGGCTGTCCTCTCTTTCGGAGAACTCACCATCACCTTGACTTTCACCTGTGCATTGCTGCCCTTCGTTCTCATCTAAGTCAATACAAATTGGTGGTAATAATTCAAAATTACTGGTTTTAATGACCAGCTTCTGCTCCTCAAACTCTGTTTCAAGTGATTGTTGATCAACAGCATTGATCTGATGATTTTGTTCTCTCTCAGCTCCCATTTTGTCCATATCCATGTCCTCTTCATCATCTATATATTTTATCTCATCTTCAGTGTTATTTATTTCCTCCTTTACTTCTGCTTCTGTATCTTCTTCTTGTTCCTCTTCTTCATCCTCATAATTTTCTTCTTCTTGTCCCTGCTTCTCTGTCTGCATTATTTTATGTTCCTTTTGCACTTCAAGTCCTTCTGAAACCTGGCATAATTCCCCTTTCCGTATGTTGTCAATTTCATCCATCACTTTGATTACAGATGTGTCATCATGTTTTCCATCAAAGTCATTTGTGTCATCAGTTATACTTGATCTATCAGTCTCTGGGGTCAGTGTAGAAAAATCCATGAGCATTTGTTTCTTTTCATTCATTTGGCAGCTCTCCAAAGCATTGCTCATAATTTTCTGTGAGTTTTCTGATTCTGTATATGGTTCTGTTTCGAATCCAAGGTGAGAACATTTTTCAAGTTTTTCATTGTTCATTTTCATCTCACAGCATACAGGCTCTAATTTTTCATCAGAGGAATCTAAGATGATGGCTGAAGTCTGGCGCATTTGGGGATCTTCAGGAGATTGGGGCAGACTAAAAGAAGTACTGTTTGAATGCTTAGTATGCACTGTAGAAGTGGCGGAGAAATTAGGGGTCTCAACAGACTTCCCTGAAATGGGATTCAGGCTAGGTGTTACTTCTGGACTTTGGTTCGGAGTGGATGTAATGTGTGGTTGAGTTTTAGTTAGGGAAGGGTTCAAATCAGTCTGATTTTGTGGCACAACAAAGGTAATATTTTCAGATATAGGGTTGTGGCTTTCCTCAAGAATCTGGTTGCTTTTGTTCAGAGGCAGGTTGTTGTTAATGGCATTGGGCATTTGGGTTTGTAAAGTTATATCCTCCCATTTGGTGTGGGTTTGAGTATTTGTAGAGTTCTCCTGATTTTGTAGCACTTCAATTTTGGTGGCAAAGCTCTGGTTTTCCAGGGATAATAAAGGTTTCAGAATCATTGTAGGTGGTGAAGGAGGGGCTTGTTCAGATAGGCTGTGAATACCGGAATCCATTGTTTTATGTATTGCGTCATAAGGATCTGTTTCTATTAGGGGTATTAAACACGGACTGTGGTGAGAATCAACCTGGAGGGATAATTCTGTCAGAGCAAGCGTGTCTAAAGAAAAGTCTGGTTGTTTGGATGTTGCTTTTGGATGAAGGTTTGTTTCAGTGATTGTAATTTCTATTGGGCACTCTCTTATACCACTGGTAGAATCATCTGTTTTCTCAAGTTTTCCTTCATTTGACTCAAAAAGAGGATTTTTAATTGGCTTCACTTTGTTTATTAAGTTTTGTGCTGTTGATTCATTGCAGACGTCAACTGTAACATTATGTACTGGCTCTGGACAAATTTCTGCAGTGTGTCTCATGGGAGCATAATAGCTCTCAGGGGGCATAACTGCTCTTTGACTCTCATCCTCCAGTTCCCTAAATGAAGGGTTGACTTGAAATGCCCTGTGTATGAAATCTTTCCTCTCAGATTCCATTTTTTTGAAAACCTGATGATAAAGTGGGGCTACAATAGTACCAAATGTTAAGCCATGGGAAAACAGCTGATTCTCTGAGTTGCTAGTTTTCAAAGTCAAATTTTCTCTCTGTTCTGCTTTCCCATCACTGATATTTGAATCCTCATCTATCTTAGAGCTTTGTGCCAAACTTCTGAAATCCTGTTCAAAGTTCTCCCATGCTCTTTTAAAATTCTTGCTGATTGCCAAGTCAGAATTTTGGCATCCAGGAACATGCTGATTGATTGAAACTGTTTGGTCACAGAGGTTTTCAATATTTTGGATATCGTCCAGTACTTCCGAAGCAGAGCATGCAATGAATTTATCACAACATGTGCCTTCCAGGGTTGAATTTGCATGTGCTCTGGACAGATTTGTCTCAAAGTGGATTATGGTGTCTTTCTCAGGTTGTGCTTGAACTTGTCGGCTGAAAGCATCAATGGAATCTCCACTATGCTCAGCAAATTTGAGGCACTCAGCTGGTGAAAGTGATGTTTGGTTGCATGTCAGTGGTCCTCCAGTTGTTTGTTGTGATAGAGGGCTCCATGGTGTCTTCACCAGCATTGATGCATGTTCCTGCACGTTGGTCTCTTCTTTCAGTTCACTCTCTTTTGCCTTGGTCCCTTGTTTCTTCTCTTCTTCTCTCTTTGCAAATTGCTCCTTGACTTTTGCTAACCGCGCAGCCTTTCTTCTGTTCCTTCTGTCACGGATTCTGCTCATGTCTTCCTGTTTACAAAAAGTTAAACATATGTGAAAAAATATTATGATGTATACCATCTTCAGTAAAATCTATGGAATAAAATTATCTTAAATAAAATAATCTATTACACTTTATAATCAAATTACTTAAGAAATGTACTTTAACTGTTTAAAAACATAACTTGACCTCAGAGCCACACTAAGCAGCATGACCTATGTGTCTTGCTTTGGTAAGTACAGTACATAATGTTATGCTGATACTTGATAAAGCCTTCCTCAGTGATCACTTGACATTTAGAAAGAGCAACCAGTGTCACAGCATGCTGTAGCAGTATCTGTTCATCTTCATTCTCACTATGTAACTGTATACCGTAAGTATATAAATCAGTCTTTCATTAAAATACACATTTAAGTTACACTGGATCAACAACTCACCTCTAATTCTTTGCTATCCTTTTGGATTTTCTCAGAATTTGCATTCTGAGATGGAGTGTTAGTGGGCTTTCCAGAATTTGTATTTATATCTGAGAAAACAAAATATATATACATCAACATTTTATGCTATTATTAAATCTAGTTGTAAGTAGGAAGTAATTTTCAGGATGCAAGTTACCGGGAAATTCCTCGTTATTCGTTGTAGCGTCAGCCAAAGCAGTGACATTTGAGCTGAAAAATGACAAAAGTTGTTTGTTCTTAAACAGAATTTGAAAAAAATGCTAATTGTTCCTTTATTTCATTGATGGCCTTGTAGTATTGTAGTTTTATGCATGAATTAACTCTGGCATGTCACCTATTTTAACTTCAACATCTTCATTTCTAATCTAAGAAAGTATTGTTATTCATTATGTATGTTTTTGTATGTATAATGATGGATTAAAGTAAAAATATAGGAATATTTCAGAAATATACTGTATGCATACTGCATGAGTGCTGTAAAAATATAATAAAACATTCTTTATTATCTGTGACATTTTTATTTTATATTTGTTGACTCTCTGCAACCTCTCACCTGGTTGTTTTCAGACAGCCTTTTCTTTTGTTTTCACTGTTACAGGGTTCACAGGGTTTCTCCTTTGCTTTTTCATAAAAAAAAAAAGCATAGTTCTTTTCATTATTGTTTGCCCAAAACGTTCCCAAAGATGTTTCATATCGCAAACAGAAGTCAACCCTCGAGCCATCTTCTCCAAATGGAGGAACCAGTGTAAGCTTGAAGGAGAAACAATCAGTCTCCCCATTACTTGAACCAGGAACGTACTCAGCCAACAGATCAAAATGACTCCTCCATGAATCTAAGGAGGTACGTACATAGACCATCTTATCAAAACACAGGTTTAGCACCCGAATTATTCCTCTAAGGGTTGTGGTCCCAGGAAGCAACTCCAGACTCTCTAGTTCTAGCTTCTGTTCATGAGTCCGCAAGACCAGCTCTTCCACAGTCTGTGGAAGAGTACAGAGAAGAAACATGTAATACTCCTTAACTTCACTCAAGTCTCTCTCCAGAGGGCCTGATGGTGCATTCGCTGCCCAGGCGTCAAACTGTTTCACTGAGACAAGACTTAAACCAAAGGCGTCAGCAAAGGACACTTTTCGGCTACTGGAAGGGGGTGGTTGGGAGTCATCAGAGGACACTGAACTTCGCCGCCTCGGTATGGGTGACGAGCTGGGCTTGATGCCTCCCAGACCAAGCAACTCCTCGTCCTCATCCCAAGGGAAGGGTGCCGGCAAGCTCAGAAGGTTGGAGCTGGCCCCAGTGGAGCTGCCCAGCGCTCCCACAGACTCCATCAGGCAATGTAGGACAGAGTGAGAGGAACTCAGCTGGTCAGCCAGCAACTGACGTGCTGTGACTTAACACACTGTATGGAATCAAGTTACATTTGACATTGTAGGAAAAAGACAGCTCTATTTTTAGGGCAGAAACAACTTGAGCTATGCAGTCAGAGCTCATGGGAGATATATAAAAATATGTTAGAAGCACACTTCAAATACATAACATAATGACAACGCACAAAGAAAATATCTCAAAATGGTTAATAAAGGAGATGACTTTAGATGACTTCCTCAATAGGGAATTCAGGCAACATCAGAGGACTAATAGGAGCAGGCAACTACAGGAGATTCAGAGTACTGAAGCTGGAATATCTAGCTTGATGGAACCAGGAACACAGTTTGTGTCACCAGCTTCAAGAGTAAAATATAAAATATATATAAAACCTTTTTATGTCTTAAAAACACAATGTATTCTACTTTCTTTTTTGTTTTTTACTTTACCTTGAAGAACCTTTAAAAAAAAAAATGAACTCTAAAAAACAAACAGTGGCAGAATGCTTTGTATTTTTTTATTATAGAACCATGCACAAATGTGAATAACATTCAGTACAATATATCATCTATTCACTTGTTGCATTTTCTACCTTTATCTTTAAATTATCATTGGACTGGACAGGCAAAAATATATGTTGTGTGCGTAAGAAATGAAAACACCTTAGAAATGTCAAAATAGCAAGCAGCAATAGAAAAATAGCAATAGAGTTGATTGTATAGTTTACTTTATTTGTACACTCTGACCCCTAATGGACAAGCTTGTAATATTACATGCTGTAGAAAAGCGAGGTAAATGGATTCCTCGCCCAGTCAAGTCCAGGCCTATAAAGTTCCCATAGCTTTAGATCCATCTTTTTGATAAATATGATGTTGAGTTGAAGATCTCTACCTATTTTAATACCTAAAAAAGGAAAACACAAAGCAGATTTTAAATACTTCTAATTTCTTGAAAAATGTAATAATTGGAGAGCAGTATGTTTTAAATTTGTTACTACGTTTGTCACCTGTAGTAACTCGGCTTGAATGGGCCGTATTTACTCAAACCCAGGTATTTTGCTTGATCATCAGTAAGCTCAGTCAGTTGTGCATCAAAGGTCTGAAGGTGCAGGCCTGCAACATACTCATCTGGCACACAAAATATAGAATCATATTTTGATGCATTAAAAAAACAATGTGCACTGTAATCTTCATTAAAATCTATTTATTATAATGCAATCTTTCAAGACCATTAATGTCCATTGTGATTCTTACCTAGTTTCTTGGGAAGAAGGTAGACATCTTGTTTATAACGGCCCTCTGGAGCATTAAAGAGCTCAATCAATGCCAAAGCCTAAAAAGTACATAAAAAAATTAAGTAAGCTAAACAAATATCCACAGAGAACATATCCATTTCAATATCCACAAAATAATTTCAAACCCAAAAATGGCACAAAACCATTATGCACCCCATATTAATTACATTCTGTTGTACTAAAATAAATGTTCCTTTAAACGTTTTATTGTTCTGCCCAGCTAGTCTTTGTTGTTTAGGCTAATTGAAAATAGAAAAACTTAAGCCTTTAGACTATCAACCTCATTTCAATTCATGTATTAACTATCCTTTCCCATACCTGTGTGGTGGCTGTGATGGAAAGCACATAAATGGGTACAGTGGAACAGCTCAGATTAAGAACACGGCCCTGAAACCAAATGTGGTAAAACAGTAACCTGTCATTAATATTAGTTATAGATATGCCATGTGGGTTGTAAAGAGATGTACATGATATCTTAACATGATTGACATGAAGAAGAAAATTTTCCTGGATTGACATCTTATCGACATATCATTGCCCTGTGATTTCAGAGGTGTTAGGGTAAATGATGTGATTGGTCGATAGAAATGTTGTCCCAGGAACATGTCCCAAAAACTTGCTATATGTGCACTATAGGGTTTGTATTTTTCTCTCACCTCTGCTATGAGCATAATTCTTTTGCCATCAGGCCATATAATGTGATCCACTTGTTGTCTCAAATGGTGCCATGTCAATTCTGGCGTTCTCAGACTAACCTGAATAATTCAAATTCAAACACAAATTATAAGGGTTGCAAGAAATTAAATTAAAAGCATCCATTTGCCTATCCAAATCATGTGTTTTACCAAGTCCTGCAACCACCTACCACATCGATTTCTGTATTGGATCGCCCCATGTTGCAGACAATGCACCCATTCTTCATTTGGTCCATATGTTCCCTCACAACAACATTTTTGTTACCTGTATAGACAAAGGGTGGGTTGTCATAGCAAATAACAGTGTAAGTTAATAGTCAAGCATTGTGGAACTTGCCTGTGCAGGTGATAACAATGTCCACTTGTCTTATGACATCACCTAGTCTGGTCAATCGAAAGCCATCCATGCTAGGTAAAGTATGATTGGACCGTGTAAAGGATGATACATACTATTATGTGGCAAACATGCAAATGTGGTGATATGTCATTCTAACTTTCTGAAGCTATAAATTTCAAGTTTCTTTCAGATAACCAATGTCTTACCATGCCTGTAGAGCACAGATAGGATCAATCTCTGTTACATACACAACAGAACCCAATGCTTTTAAAGCTGAACAGCAACCTTTTCCCACCTGTGGGCATCAATATTTACATACACACACAAACACACAAAGGCCAATAGGCTAAAACGGGTGACAGTGAGTATTCTGAAATTGACAAAAAAAAGAGCCTAATTTATTTGAAACAGGTAATGTAATATTACATGTTACCTCACCTCTCCGTATCCACATACAGCCACCTGTTTTCCCCCAAACATAACATCAGTGGTCTTTTTAAGACTAAAAGAATAAGAGTAAGATAGAAAGTGATTTAAAATGGTACTTAATCATACATTTATAAACATTTTAAACTAATACACTAGGACATTCTTAAATATACTGTTATAATGTGTCCAATCCATATTACCTATCCAGAATGGACTCCCTGCAGCAGTAAAGGTTGTCAAACTTTTGTTTTGTGACAGAGTCATTGACATTTATGGCTGGCACACAGAGTTTTCCTGCTTTAGACAGGTGATGAAGCCTGAACAGAGATAAATGTGATGCAACACAAGATTAAAGTTGTTTCAAGACTCATCATGCAAACACCCTTGTGTCAGATCAATGCAATCACCTCTTTAACAAATAAAGATATAGGAGCATCCATTACATTGTACAAATAGAGGGTCTTCTCTTTTTTATCAATAAAAAAATTATAATAAAATGAAACCTGTGAATGCCAGTGATACTCTCTTCAACAACACCCTTGACTTTTTTGAAGAGGTGAGGGTATTTCTTGTATATCCAATGTGTCATATCTCCTCCATCATCAAGGATCTAAAATGGAAAGGCCATTAACCAAACTTTTTTACAGGTAAAAACAGACAAGATAAGATGCGACAAGATACTATATTGATCCTTAAAAGGAAAAGTGGTCCCATATCACTGGAGGGACTCATACCATGTTTGGCTCCCAGCTCTCCAGATTTACACAGCGATCAATACACCACCAGAATTCATCTTCAGTCTCCCCCTGCCATGCAAACACTGGGAAATCTCCCATGGAGAACAGAAAACAAGAAGACTGTTGTCAAAGAAGGTAAAACCAAAATAACCAAGTAGTTGTTTTTTGCATTTAGTATACGCTATTATCCAAAGTGTCTTACAATGCAATTAAGGTATATATTTTATATTTCATCCATTCCCTGGGAATTAAACCCCATGTTATATGCTCCATGACCTGAACTGGGTGTGTCAGATAAGGGTTCTGAGGCAGTTTAATTGTTCATGTGGAAAATGGCTTGAGGGTAGAAACTGTTCTTGTGCCTGGATGTCCTGGTGCTCAGTGCTCTGTAGCGCCAGCCAGAGGGCAAGACTTCAAAGAGGGAGTGGGCAGGGTGTGTTGGGTCCAGAGTGATTCTACCTGCACGTTTCCTCACTCTGGAGACATACAGGTCTTGGAGGGTGGGCAGAAGGGCACCAATAATCCTCTCAGCAGTCCTGACTGTCCGTTTTAGTTTAATTCTGTCTGATCTGGTGGCTGAACCAAACCAGACAGTTATAGATGTACACAGGACAGACTCAATGGTGGCCGAGTAGAACTGTGTCAGCAGCTCCTGTGGCAGGTTGAACTTCCTCAGCTGGTGAAGAAAGTACAACTTCTGCTGAGCCTTCTTCACAATGGACTCTATGTGGGTGTCCCACTTCAGGTCCTGAGAGATGGTAGAGCCCAGGAACCTGAATGACTCCACTACTACTCATCGGGGGGTTGGGGGGGGGGGTATGATTTCTCCTGAAGTCCACTATCATCTCCACTGTTTTGAGCGTGTTCAGCTAAAGGTTTTTGTGACCACACCAGACAGCCAGCTGATCAACCTCCCATCTGTATACAGACTCGTCACTGTCGCAGATGAGGCCGATGACCGTGGTGTCCTCTGCAAACTTCAGGAGCTTGACAGTGGGGTCTTTTGCAGTGCAGTCATTCGTGCACAGGGAGAAGAGCAGTGGAGAGAGAACGCATCCCTGAGGAGCACCAGTGCTAATAGTGAGGGTCCCCAGTCTAACTAGCTGCTGCTTATCTGTCTGAAAGCTGGTGATCCATCGACAGATTGGGGTGGGCATGGAGATCTGGGTCAGTTTGGTTGAGAGAAGATCAGGCATGATGGTATTGAAGGCTAAACTGAAGTCCACAAATAGGATCCTTGCATAAGTCCCAGGTCTGCCGAGGTGTTGCAGCATATAATGCAGTCCCATGTTGACAGCATTATCCACAGACCTGTTTGCTCGGTAAGCAAACTGAAGGGGGTCCAGCAGGGGTCCAGTGATGTCCTTCAGGTGGGCCAAAACCAGTCTCTCAAACGACTTCATGAACACAGATGTGAGAGCGATAGGTCTGTAGTCATTTAGTCCTGTGATTTTGGTTTTTTTTTTTGGGACCAGAATGATGGTGGAGCGTTTGAAGCAGCAGGGAACTTCACACTGCTTCAGTGATTTATTGAAGATCTGTGTGAAGATGGGGGCCAGTTGGTCAGAGCAGACTTTCAGACAGGCAGGTGAAACACCATATGGGCCTGAAGCTTTCCTAGTCTTTTGTTTCCGAAAGACCCGGCACACATCTTTCTCACAGCTCATAAGTGCAGGTTGAGTAGCAGGAGGAGGGAGGAGGGGGATTCCAAGAGGTGTGGGTGTGTGTGTGAAGTGAAGATCAGAGCGGGAGAGGGGTGTGAGACTGGGCTTTTCAAACCTGCAATAAAACACATTCAGTTCATCAGCCATTAGTTGACTCTCTACAGATCGAGGGGGAGGTGTCATATACTTGGTAATGCTTTTTAGGCCTTTCCACACAGATGCAGGATCGTTGGCTGAAACTTGTTTTTCAGCTTTTCAGAGTATCTTCTTTTAGCCACTCTGATTTCCGTAGTCAATGTGTTCCTGGCCTGGTTGTACAATATTTTATCCCCACTTTGTATGCATTCTCTTTGACATGACGAAGCTGTCTGAGTTTTCCTGTAAACCATGTTTTATCATTATTGAATGATAAAAATTTCCTAGTAGGAATGCACATATCCTCACAGAAACTGATATATGATGTCACAGTATCTGTGAGCTCGTCCAGGTCTGTGGCTGCAGCCACAAAAACTCACCAATCAGTGCAGTCAAAGCAGGCTTGTAGTTCCAGCTGTGCTTCACTTGTCCATCTCTTTATAGTCCTTATTACAGGCTTAGCTGATTTTAGTTTCTGCTTGTAGGTCTGGAGAAGATGAACCAGACAGTGATCAGAGAGTCCTAAATCTGCACGTGGGACAGAGCGATATGCATCCTTTACAGTGGTGTAGCAGTGGTCCAATATATTTCTTTCTCTGGTGGGGCATGTGATGTGTTGTTTGTATTTTGGCAGTTCACGGGTGAGGTTATTTTTTTTATTTATTTTTTTTTACCCAATTTGGAATGCCCAATTCCCAGTGCGCTTTTAAGTCCTCGTGGTCACGTAGTGATTCGCCTCAATCCGGGTGGCAGAGGATGAATCCCAGTTGCCTCCGCATCTGAGACCATCAACCCGCGCATCTTATCACATGGCTTGTTGAGCGCTTTGCCACGGAGACATAGCGCGTGTGGAGGCTTCACGCCACCCACCACGGCATCCGCGCTCAACTCACTACGCGCCCCACCGAGAAAGAACCACATTATAGCGACCACGAGGAGGTTACCCCATGTGACTCTACCCTCCCTAGCAACCGGGCCAATTTGGTTGCTTAGGAGACCTGGCTGGAGTCACTCATCACGCCCTGGGATTCGAACTAGCGAACTCCAGGAGTGGTAGCCAGCGTCTTTCACCACTGAGTTACCCAGGCCCCCTGGGTGAGGTTAGCTTTATTAAAATCTCCCAAAATAATAATAAGTGAGTCTGGGTGTTGTTGCTCCATGTCTGTGAACCCTGCATTCACGTATGCTTGTGGCGGGATGTACACACTCACCAGAATAAATGAGAAAAACTCCCGCAGCGAGTAGAAAGGCTTACAGTTGATAAAGAGCACCTCTAAATTAGGACATCACATCTTCTTCAATGCTGTTACATGTGTACACCAACTTTTGTTGATGTAAAAGCATGCTCCACTGCCTCTCGTTTCCCCCGATAACTCCACGATCTGCTCTGAGCAGCTGAAAGCCCAGCAGATGAAACGCGCTGTCCGGTATGGCTTCATTCAGCCAGATTTCCATGAAACACAGAGCAGCGGAGTTAGAAAATTCCTTATTTTTTTGAGTGAGCAGAAGCAGTTTGTCTGTTTTGTTGCTGATGGTGTGGACATTTGTCAGATGAATACTCAGCAGCTGAGTTCTAATGCCACATTGACAAAGCTTCACAAGCACACCGGCTCACTTCCCTCGCGTGCATCTTTTGGATCGCTTGTAGAGCACCACTGCGCCTCCAACTAAGATGTCTAATAAAACGTCTGAATAATCAAACACCAGCAAGAAATTATCAGGTATGCTCTACCAAATATTCAGCAGTTCATCCCTGGTGAAACTGATCAAATTTCAGTGACATACCCAAAATTAAAGGCTTATAACTTCACAAAAAAACAAGGAGGGTCAAGTGTTTGGGATCATTTTAAAGAAAACTTTTCAAATTTTTAATGATATAGATTGTGATAAATTCTGAGACTCCCAGCCAACGAAACTGATGCTCAACGAAATCACAAAAAAAAAAAAAAAAACCTTGAGTCAAATATTATTTAATTTTTTACTGATTTGACATTGTAGGGTGTAAATAAGATAGCTTAAAAAAAAAACGGTTTTTGTTTTGTTCCTAATCATGTCAACTATATCTGAGTAGAATTTTGTGTTGATACGACAAAGCAATCAAAAGTTATAACATTACAAATATAATTGATTCTAGTGTCCAAAAACATCTCCAAGTGTTCAAAAGCATCTCCAAACAAATAAAACAATCTGATTACATTGTGTGTGGGCTCATTTTAAAGATAACTGCCTCCTCTAAGAAATAGTATGTGATATTTTATGTTCTGTTTATTTTTGGTGAAGTTACAAAAAAAAAAAAACTCGGCATATAAGCAGCACCTGTTTACATGTAACATATGTCAAAGATGTAGACTTAGCTATCACTTGCTATATTTTTGTCTGAGAGTAAAACAAATAGGCTGGTTGTATTTCAGCTTTCCAACGACATATGACACATGGCTATTTGATCAGTTTGTTGTTATTACCCAATTACAATAAAATGTGCAGTGATCTTTAACCATTGGGCCACTCCACACTCAGAAGTACACATTTAAGTTTTATTGGACAAAAAAAGAATGATGTCTTATTAAGAGTATTCAGACTGTAAAAGAGACTTCTCTTTTACCTTGCTCTGCCAAAGCAGCTGCCACTTCATTCTGGGTGGAGTAAATATTGCAGGCTGCCCACCTGCACTGAGCCCCTAACATTGTCAGGGTCTCGAACAGCACCTATTGAGGAAAAAAGTGTTAGGGAGTAGGCTGTTTCATATGTTTCCACGTTGTGTGAAGGTCTTTGAAAAGCACAAGGGAATATAACGGGTTTAGTTTCTGTATTCAGTATGCTTTGTTTTCTCTGTCAGAATGACTGGAGGGATTATAGATGACACTTACAGCTGTCTGGGCAGTGACGTGGGTACAGCCGACTATTTTAGCCCCGGCCAGTGGCTTCTCTCCATGGGCTGCTTTTCTTAAGGCCATCAGTGCAGTCATCTCTTCAACAAATAAAGGTACAGAAACATCCATTACATTTTATGTATCTAGTCAAATATATATATATATATATGCTGGACATGCACAACACATATTTTCTTGCATGTTTTAAACCATACAGTACCTTCCTCTGCAAGCTGTATCTCTCGACGACCGAAATCAGCCAGCTTGATGTTTTTGATGCAGAAATCTCTGTTTCCTTTAGAGTTAATCTGCTGCCTGTCTCGAGGACAGACCTCATCATCTCCATTTTCTGCATCTGAGCCCTCTGAGAAAAAATGAGAGAAGTAAACTAGAATCGAAGATTGTTTGCAAGGATAAAGAGAACTACCAAAAAAACATTTTCAATTCTCCAATTTAAGAAACTCAAAAATCATCTACCTGAGCTGTTGCTGTCTGAAGAAGAATGAGAAATGGAGTGGGATAGAGAGCGGCGACCCGTCTTGGTTAATCGACTGTTGAATTCTCGCGCCTGATCAGGATACTGGATTGGCTAAGAAAACAGTATTCCACAAAACTTCCACTAATTAAATTTTCTTGAACATTTTGATGTGTTAACTGAATTCACAATTAAATTGTTTGACATTGTTTTATATACAATAGGTAAGGATAGGAAATCTGATGTTTGCAAATGTAAATTTGACAAATACATGCAGGGAACCAAAATGTTAAGGGGTGTTTCAAAATAACAGAATCATTATAATGCTTTGTACTCAATAAGGCTCATATATAATAGTAAAAATATTAAAATTAAAATTTGCATTAAAAAAGCCACGTTGATGGCTTAATTTTACACTATTTTTCATCTCTCAAGTACTGCAAGAGATCCTAGAGACCAGATATAAAGTGACTTAACACTTTTATATATCCACATACAGTTCATACTTACAGTTGTGCTCAAAAGTTTGCATGCCCTGGCAGAAATTGTGAAGTTTTGGCATTGATTTAGAAAATATGACTGATCATGCAAAAAAACTGTCTTTTATTTAAGGATAGTGATCATATGAAGCCATTAATCATCACATAGTTTTTTGGCTCCTTTTTAAATCATAATGATAACAGAAATCACCCAAATGGCCCTGATCAAAAGTTTACATACCCTTGAATGTTTGGCCTTGTTACAGACACACAAGGTGACACACACAGGTTTAAATGGCAATTAAAGGTTATTTCCCACACCTGTGGCTTTTTAATTTGCAATTAGTGTCTGTGTATAAACAGTCAATGAGTTTGTTAGCTCTCACATGGATGCACTGAGCAGGCTAGATACTGAGCCATGGGGAGCAGAAAAGAACTATCAAAAGACCTGCGTAACAAGGTAATGGAACTTTATAAAGATGGAAAATGATATAAAAAGATATCCAAAGCCTTGAAAATGCCAGTCAATATTGTTCAATCACTTATTAGGAAGTGGAAAATTCAGGGATCTCTTGATACCAAGCCAAGGTCAGGTAGACCAAGAAAGATTTCAGCCACAACTGCCAGAAGAATTGTTTGGGATACAAAGAAAAACCCACAGGTAACCTCAGGAGAAATACAGGCTGCTCTGGAAAAAGATGGTGTGGTTGTTTCAAGGAGCACAATACGATGATACTTGAACAAAAATGAGCTGCATGGTCAAGTTGCCAGAAAGAAGCCTTTACTGCACCAATGCCACAAAAAAGCCCGGTTACAATATGCCCGACAACACCTTGACATGCCTCATAGCTTCTGGCACACTGTAATTTGGGGTGATGAGACCAAAATAGAGCTTTATGGTCACAACTATAAGCGCTGTGTTTGGAGAGGGGTCAACAAGGCCAAAAGAATACCATCCCCACTGTGAAGCATGGTGGTGGCTCACTGATATTTTGGGGGTGAGCTCTAAAGGCACGGGGAATCTTGTGAAAATTGATGGCGAGATGAATGCAGCATGTTATCAGAAAATACTGGCAGACAATTCGCATTCTTCTGCATGAAAGCTGCGCATGGGATGCTCTTGGACATTCCAGCACGACAATGACCCTAAGCACAAGGCCAAGTTGACCCTCCAGTGGTTACAGCAGAAAAAGGTGAAGGTTCTTGAGTGGCCATCACAGTCTCCTGACCTTAATATCGTCGAGCCACTCTGGGGAGATCTCAAACATGCGGTTCATGCAAGACGACCAAAGACTTTGCATGACCTGGAGGCATTTTGCCAAGACGAATGGGCAGCTATACCACCTGCAAGAATTTGGGGCCTCATAGACAACTATTACAAAAGACTGCACGCTGTCATTGATGCTAAAGGGGCAATACACAGTATTAAGAACTAAGGGTATGCAGACTTTTGAACAGGGGTCATTTCATTTTTTTCTTTTTGCCATGTTTTGTTTTATGATTGTGCCATTCTGTTATAACCTACAGTTGAATATGAATCCCACAAGAAATAAAAGAAATGTGTTTTGCCTGCTCACTCATGTTTTCTTTAAAAATGGTACATATATTACCAATTCTCCAAGGGTATGCAAACTTTTGAGCACAACTGTACATACACATACACACTAAACAAAATAATAAATAAAAACTTTATTTATTACAGCATCATATTTATTCTTTTGAGATAATATTCAAGTAGTCCCATAATTGTAAACTATGATGAAGCACACTGTATCTTCCTACAAAAGGCATTGTCTATATATAGACAAAAAATGCTGACACTGCTCAATTGTTTCAGCAAGTTAATGAATAAAAATGAAAAAACTTGAGGGCAGGTAATAAGAATCATTCCGTCATGTACTATAGGATTAGAAATACAAATGTAATGTTATATTCAAGACACCAGTGGAGGTTATTTGAACACCTGCTCCAGGGTGACCACTCAATACATAATCCCTTACTAAAATTACTAACTTATACAAATCCAAAAAAGAAAAAAAAACTAACTTGAAAATGTCAATACCTCAGATTTACCTCATCTTATTATGTAATTTTTCAAAGGTTATTATAGTTAAATTTCAACTTCTGTCTAAAAAGTTTCAAAATACCTTGATGTTAAGAGATAGCACAGCATCTTTTGGTTCCCTGTTTTTAGTGAGACTGACCAGGCTATAGACTTTCCTCATGGTGTCTGATCCACTTGAGAAATCCGTAGAATAAATCCCACACAAGCATTTAAGGGCTGAACTACAACAATAATTGTTGTGCCATTATGTGAAGTGACCAGGCAAGAGAAACATGGATCCACTGTCAGATGAAATCCTACACTGTGGGACCAAAACCTTTACAATATGTTTAGGACAATCAGGACACTCTGTCAGATCAGGTGACTTGACAATGATTAAAGTCTGTGAGGTCACAAAAGTGAGTTATTTATCAAAAGGGGAGTCATTTATTAATTCTGGCCCAGTGCCATTGAGCTTCTGTAAATGTACTCACACTGTGTTGTGTACAGACTATGTTTCCGTTCAGGGTTGCTAATGATAGCAAAGAACTGGTTATTCAGTTACACATCATTTAGCAGACATGTTTTATCCCAAACGACTTACTAAGGGACAGTCCCCTTAAAGCAACCTGGGGTTAACCTTGTTCAAGGGCATCTTGTTAAGGGATCTTAACAACTCCCAGAGTCATGGGTCACCCTATCTAAGGTTTGAGCCCAGACATTTAGCCACTACACCACCTTATGTGAAACAGGTATTTGACGGTTTGCAACCTAAAAGGACAGTTCCCTTGAATAAAATCTGGGGATAAGTGTCTTGTTCAAGGACAAAAGGTTGGTACACTAAACAACTTCCTGGTTGATGGGTCACCCTTTCCAGGGTTTAAACCCAGCACAGTTATTTAACAGCTGTATTTTTAAAGGGACAGTTCACCTTGTGCAACCAGTGGTTGAGTACCTTGTTCAAGGGCAAAAAAGGGCATTTTAGTACATTTGGTCTTTTCTTACACACTGCCAGACAACACTATGTTTAAGATTCATTGTAAAAAGCACTCACCTGTTCAGCCCCAGAGGCGCTTAGTCTTTTTGTTCTTGGCGCTTCCCTGACAGCTCCATCATTTGCATCAAAAACGTCATCACTGTTCTGCATTTGTGTGAGCCTTGATCGCCAGCTGGTTGCTGCCTCCAGCATTCTCAGTAACTTAGCGGCAATTGTCGCTGATTGTAAGGAATCTCCATCTCCAGCTGATTCGAGAGCAGAGGAGAACGCAGCTTCACTATTTTGGTCTCTTTCTTCAATATTGTTGTTGTCTTCCAATGGTGGAGTTGAAGAATGAAGCTCTGGTTCCCTGTTGAGTTTGCTGTCCATTTTAATGTCTTTGGCTGAGACTTCCTTAGCTGTTGAGGTTCTTGAGAGTGAGTCTCTTTGGTCTGTAGATTTTCTGAACCGGCAGGTCTTAAAGGTGTATAAACATTGCCTTAATGAAAACTGATTGTGGAAACAGTGAATGTGAAGGGAATAGGGGTAGAGGAGGCTTTCCAGGTTCCTTTGGGCTAGGATTATTACTGTTTAACACTGTGCTAACTGTTAATACTTTGGTGTCATGACTAGTACTTAGATGTTAATGGGACCAGAGTTTTAGTTTTTCTCACTTAGTACCAAAGTGAGTGGTCTTATCTCATGTAAACCATACCATTTATTAAGCATACCTAGTATCTAATGTCCATAATGTCAATTTTTATTACATTTAAAAATTAGAGCTTGTGTGTTATATTATGAGTTAAGACACTCATGGTGTTTTCCATTTCGTAGCCAATCACGTTGATGGATAAAAATAAAATCAGGACAAGGAAGTATCGAACAAAAACAGAGAGGAAAATAGCGCAGTAAAGGTACAGTTACAGAACTTAAAATGTACTCAAGTAAAAGTAAAAGTACACAATTTTTAAACTACTTACAAAAGTACAATTCCTGGGAAAAACTGCTTAATTACAGTAACAGGAGTATTTGTAATTCGTTACTTTACAACCCTGTTTCCATCATGCACTATATATCACGAACAGTGTTTGGCGTAATCCAATTACAAAGTAATTAGTAACTGTAATCTAATTACTGTTTAGTCAAAAAATGTAGTGTAATGCATTACATATTATATTCTTGTAATCAGATTACAGTTACTGACTTTCAATTAATTTAATTACTTTTAAGTACATTATAGGGTTATGCTTATTTCTAATATATTATTTATGTAGAATACATGAATTATGGTCAAGTCATTTTTATTTGTATAGACCTTTTCACAACACACATCATTTCAAAGAAGCTTTACAGAAAATTATGCTTCAACAAAAAAAGCTGTCATAATAATGCAGTTTAAAAAAAAAGGCGAAAAAAAAGAAAAAAGACATGATTGTAAATTGTGCCTTAAAATAAATAATAGAAAATAATTATATTTATATTTAGGCCCCCAGTGATCAAGCCGAAGGCGACTCTGGCAAGGAACACAAAACTCCATAAGATGTTGGTTAAAGGAGAAAAATAACCTTGGGGGAAACCATGCTCACTGTGGGGGCCAGATCCCCTCTGGCTAAACAGCATGAATATAATGCCAGTATTAGTTATTTATGTGTAGTACAAGTTGAGATTTAAAATTAGTAAACTAAGTAAGTTTTAGGGGCCAGCTGTTTAAACAAAAAGATATTGTATTAACTGTAATATTAATGACTAAAGTCTTAGAATTTACATTCTTAATTAATTGCTGAAGTGCAAACAGATGCATTGTCTTTTGTAATTTGGCTGATGAAGGCTGCAGTTAATTTATTATCTACGTATTCCATTTTAAGAGTGTAGTCCATCCTTTGACCAAGGTGATGCAGGCAGAGGTCAGTAAGGTGCACTGCAGTTCGACTGTAAGCTTGTGGCAGATTAATTTCCAGTGGAGTCCATCTTGAGTCCAAGTTTCAGGCAGTGTCCAGTGAAGTATCCCATGTCTGACATTTGGTGCTGGCATCAGTTCATCCTCTGTGAAGTCCATCGTAGTAGACTGAAGTGATATCTGCTGGCACAGACTGCAGTTAGTCATCATCACTCAGCAACATGTAGTAGTGGAAGTCGGACATCAGGCAGGACCGGAGTCGGACATCAGACAGGATCAGAGCTGGATCTGGCAGGCTCTGGTAACCTCAGGATATGTATCTCGAGGTTAAGACAGGGAAACAAATAGAATAATATAAGTGGAGATGCCATTCACTTTTAAACAGGATTATAGAATATGAGATGTGTTTCTGGTTCCGGCAGACCTAACTAATGCAACCTAACTATGAGTTGATAGATAAATTAGTTGTATGCCTGGCTGAAAAGATGAGTCTTTAATTTAGACTTAAACTGAGAGAGTGTGTCTGAGTCCCAAAATATCTTCGGAAGACTATTCCATAGTTTAGGAGCCAAACAGGAAAAGGATCTACTCCTTTTGTGGATTTTGATATTCTAGGTATTATTAACTATTAGTTTGATCTGACAATTTCTCATTTACACAGACAAAGTGGTAGCGGTCAGATAAATAGGACCTAAACCAAGCTAATGCCTGTCCACAAATGCCAACATAATTCTCAAGCCTATCCAAGAGAATTTCGTGATCTATGGTGTCAAAGGAAGCACTAAGATCTAAAAGGTAACAAAACACAAACATTTAAGAAAAAATCTGTTGACAGGAAACACCCCTTGTGTTGGCTAAACATAGTGGCAGAATTCAGCTGTATCTTCCAAGGTTAAGGTCACCCATTTAACCAATTTTTGCATTTTGTTTTGTTCTTGATTATCTTTCCTGATGTGTAGCTACAAGCATTATACTTCTGTCATTATACTTCTATCATAATACTTCTATACTTCTATCAGACTTGACAAATGTGATTATTTTTATTTATTTCTTTATTTTTGTGCTGAATAACAGGGACGGATCCAAAACACTCAGTGAATGTAAAAGTAAGAAAAGAATGGTTGTTGCCCCTTGCTCAGTGGCCATGGTATTACCATTTACATAAACAACATGTTACGGCAACACATATACAGTATATATCTGTCACTTTAGTAGATCAGACTTCCATGTTTGTAAACCATCAACCCATGTTAAGTACAGCATAATTGACACATAAGTCAGTTTCTTCAGAGAAGTGTGAGGAGTGGAAAGAAGTGCGAACAGAGCTAAAAGTTTACAGCATTTTTGGCCACGTTTATGCTCTATATGTTCTACGTTTAAAAAAGTAGTGCATGTCAAGCATCAATGGGACTTGTCAGTTTTACAGAATGTATGCACTGCATGTTGCAGAAGATGACATTATTGCACAAAACATTGCACAACTTTGTACCATGTTTGGTAAACTGTCACTAAAATACGAAAACTGATTGATGTAAATATGCATTAATATAATACCAAGAACCCTCCAATTATAACACATCTTAGTTAGAAATGTATAAATAAAACATTGTCAGCAGATTTCCTCAACTATTAAACTGACAATTTTTTAACCACTAGAAAGCAAACACAAAGATTTGTGCACTATAATTTACCACTGCATCAGGCCGGCTCCACAGGGGGCCTGGGTGGGCCTGTAACACCCAATCATGAGCTTGGCCCACCTTGGCAACCACACCTTCATTCACCCCTCCAACTGTTTGGCCCACCCAGAGGGTCCTATGGCCCACCTTACATCTTAGAGCTGCATCCTCACCCGATACATACAATTAAATTAAAATTAAAATTCCCTCATCACTTACTCACCCTCATGCCATCCCAGATGTGGATGACTTTCTTTCTTCTGCTGAACACAAACTGAATTTTTCAGCTTTGTAGGTCTATACAATGCAAGTGAATGGTGATCAGCACTTTGATGCTCCAAAAAGCATATAAAGGCAGCATAAAAGTAATCCATAAGACTCCAGTGGTTAAATCCATATCTTCAGAAGCAATATGATGGGTGTGGGTGAGAAAAAGATAGATATTTATGTCCTTTTTAACTATAAATTCTCCTCCCTGCCCAGTAGGTGGCGATATGCAAGATGAATGCGAATCGCCAAAAACAAAAGAAGAATGTGAAAGTGAAGCTTTAAGTAAAAATATTGACTTAAATATTGATCTGTTTCTCACCCACACCTATAATAATGCTTCTGAAGATATGCATTTAACCACTAGAGTCGTATAGATTACTTTTATGCTACCTGGGGACTATCTAGTTCAAGACATTTTAAGCAAGGAAACAATCAAATGTATCGAATGTATGTGGGCTCAGTCAAATAAAAACTAGGGAACGTGGCGCCTCCTTGTGGTGAGTTGCAGCCACTGCCTCTCCTGCTTTCTAGCGCTGTTCTGTTTGGAGTTGTGGAACAGTTGTGTCATGCTGGATATTACACAATAGTTCCAAGAGGAGGGGCAATCAGACTATAAAAATAGTTACTGTCGTTTTTTGTAAGATTTCAAATTAAACATATATCAAACGTCAACGGTTAAATACAATCTATGTAGGTAGTAAACACAAATTCTTAGTATCTTTTTTTCTGTTGTAACAGTTGCTGCACATAATATAGCAAATTCAGCAGGTTTTGGACCCACTTTATATTAGGTGTCTTTAACTACTATGTACTTAAGCATTTGATACAATGTACATATTATGTGCATACGTGTTGTTGCTTTTTACTTACATTTAAAGTACATGCATTTAATTACATCTGTAGTTACACTGTTAAATTTAACCCCTAATCCTAAATGTAACCCTACCCCAACCCTTACCCTAATCTAAACTCTAACCATATCCCTAAACCTAAATGTACATCAAACTATGTAGCAGCAAATGTAAATCTTGTGAGAATTTTTCAGAACAACATGTAGTTACACAATAAATGCATTGATTGTATGGATTTTAATGTTAGTACATAGTAGTCAAAGACACCTAATATATAGTGGGACCCAGTTTTTTATTGATTGGTGCATAATTTAAAATCATGATTGTCAAACAGTATTAACATGTCACTTTAGGACAGAAGTGTACAGTATGTTTTAAGAATGTTGTTTTATCCAACACTGACATGCCTGATTTGATCTGACTAAAGGATTTTTACCAGTTGAAAAAGAGCATTTATTGTTTGTTGTCTGTTGTACAGTGACAATAAAAGGTGCGAGATTAAATTATATGAATGGGATTGTCACATATGTACAGGGTTGGGGAGTAATGGAATACATGTAACGGGATTACGTATTTAAAATACAAAATATGAGTAACTGTATTCCACTACAGTTACAATTTAAATAATTGGTAATTAGAATACATTTACATTCAAAAAGTATTTTGATTACTGAAGAGATTACTTTGCATTTTATTGTCATTTGTTTCATTTAATATTTAATCCTTTCAGATGGAAAATATTTATACATATAAATGATGCGATCCAAAGTGCATTTGAACAGCGGTGAAACACTTTCTTATGATGTGTTACATTCATACGAGCAGACAGAGAAGTAAGTTTGAAGAAAGTTTGGAGCAGAAGAAATAGAAATAAACCTTGTGTAAACTGTCATCTTTACGCTAAGCTAAAATGCTATTTCTAGCCATTTTACATGCACATGTTACCAGGTACGATCATATTTTTTTATCAAGAAAATTCACGTTGGATCATAATTTATTTTTTCTAGTAAGACCTTTGATATTAGGGCAAAAATCACATTCTTGATAATAATTTTTGTATTGTTTTCCTGTAAAAATATCTAAAAATCCTTAAAACAAGATCAATTTGATTGATCTTGTTTTAGAAACAACACTGCATAAGATATTTCGGTTTTTCAGAGAATGTATTTTTAACAGGTATATTTTCTTACTGTACTGGCAGAGTTTTTATAGTCAAAACAAGTGAAAAAATCTACCAGTGCTGAAGAAGTAATCCAAAGTATTTAGAATACATTACTGACCTTGAGTAATCTAATGGAATATGTTACAAATTACATTTTACAGCATGTATTCTGTAATCTGTAGTGGAATACATTTCAACCCTGCATATGTACATATGTTTTGTTCCCTGCAAAAAGAATCACTTTGACCATTATTTATAGCTAGTTTCCACTTTCGGTCTAGACTTTTTAATTAAGAATCAAGCATCCATAAGGGTGCTAACAGTTGAATAGCTATAGGCAATTATTGTTTATAAAATTAGATGAAGAAAGTGCAGATGATAAAGACATTATTGACTTTAAACTCTTTCGGCTTAAACTTTTCTTAGACAAGAGACAAGAGAAATTTTGATTTGGTAAAGACTCTTTTGCTAATGTAGTCTTTTTTAGCAACATTTTTTAGTTGATTTTTTGAGGTTATCAAGGCAATTGTGATTTAGGGTACTGTAGTTGTACAGGGACGTGTCATTTATCGAGTCCTCACAGTGACCTTTGAACATAATCGTGGGTACATTATCTCATGCCCAGTCTACGGCAGCTCTGATGACAACAATTACAGATAAGGAATCCGGTTGTGATTTTGTTACCAGGAAATGATGGGCAGCATTAGCCAGCCAATGAACGGATGGCACAGTGCTACTAGTGTGTTACAGCGGCAAGTTTTCTTCTAATTCACTATTGGACACTTCAAACAGAAGTAAGTCTTAACCACACCATTGCACTACTATAAAAAAGGCCACACCTATTTCTATTCTACTGCTCTGAAGAGAGCAAACGCATTGCCCTTGTACCTGGTTCCTGCTTCAGAAGAAAAGATTATCTTCAAGTTTACAGTAAACTGATTAAAAGTTTATTTGAACTGGTAAGCCTTTAGAATTTCATTTCAAATATACATGTACATGTTCATTCCTATAGATGCTTTACGAACAATTATAAACAATAAAACAAATGACTTTCTCTGGTGCTTTAGATAAATGACATAAAGATAATAATAATAATAATAATAATAATAATAATACGTTTAAAGATTGCATCTTTGAACTGCATTTTCAAAGAAATGTCTCACAATTGTTGTGCTTAATCTCACAATAATGACCTGTTTGCTCTACAGAGTAGTATGGGATTATTATACAGGCTTTAATTTTTGCTAGCAGTAATTCTCTTGTTTATTTCACATGACTTCTGCAAAGTATCCAGGTCCGGGGCGGTTTAAACCAGGATTTTCATTTCCACTAGGAGAAGTGAATGCTCTGAACTTTACTCAAAGGTTAGGCCTTATGACGGCACATATGGTGACTAAGCTAAAGTTCAATATCAGGGTCTTATCTAGTTATAAGCTTTAAAAGCACCCACTCAGGGCCCCTGAGAAACAAGGGGGCACCGCAAAGCAAGATCATTTTTTACTTTTTTTAAAATGTAATTGTTTATTGTTATTTATTGTTTTTCGTTAATATTATGTTGTTATTATTTTGCGTTTTGTGTAATTAATATATTCCAGTTTTGGGGGTTCAGAGTAGGAATTCGCATAGGGCCCCACATGCTCAGAAACGACCCTGTTCAATAGCCACTGTGGAGGGAAAATGTGTGCTCATTCTAGTAGCTAATGTTGGCAAACATATATTTTAGAATATTCAGGTTTTAACCTTCTTAAATTTGAGTTTGATTGAATTCGGTCAGTTATTGGTCAGGTTAATCTCGTATCTCAACCACAGAAATGACGTCAACTTATATCTACTGTAACCATATAATTTATACAATGGGGCCATTGGCATCAGCTTCCATCTCTAGTGCGCATGCGCGTGTCGCAGACGGGCGTTGTGGTCTTTCACAGGTAAAATCCAACACGCTGAGCCAACAGTCTTCAAAGTCACGTACACGGTCCACGTGAACCATCTGAAGCGCTTCATCTTTAACACGTATATTAGTGCCTTTTTGTACCCGAATAAAATAAAGGTTAAATTCATGACTTTGGGGATCCTAATGAAATATTATTTGGTGTAGGGGTGCAAGAGGGGTGGGAAATACTGCACGGATTTCACTTAGATTTCGGAATCATCTCTAGTATTGTGTTTCCGTGTAAGCGCATCTCGGAGGGGAGGGTGATCGGGCGGCTGTTCAGTTGAGAGAAGGGCATAGATATCCGCAGCATTCCCCTGCATCCTCCAACTTCTGCCCAATAATTACAGTGTTTGTCCTTCTGTTTGTCAATTCTTTAAGACCGACATCACCTGGAGAGATCTCGTCTGCACTGTTTGTCTTTTGTGGGCTTTTAAAAATGGCAAGCAGCTTCGTAAGGGTTTTATCCAGTAAAAGGAAGGTGGGCATCTTGTCGTTGGTCGGTGCTGGGTCTTTGACCGTGGGATTTTTCCTGAATAGAGAGCAGCATGTCAATGCAGGAGCGAATGTCCGCAGAATCTATCCTCCTAGGTAACTTCATCCATACACACTGCAAACACTAACATCGGCGTCGGCTGATATTCCAGCAATGTAATATTGAACGGCACACAAACCATGTTTTGAATGACAGAAATGCCTAAATGAGCGTAAAAGGATGTTAATTGATTCTGGGTTATTGAATGACCCAAGGCTGATCAAGTTAGATACAGTGTTACATAAAATAAAATGTTATGTTATATTATATTATATAATATTAAAACAAAAGCATTGTGTGATTCAGTGCAGAATGCTGCTGTTCACCATATGAGGTTCGCAGCACTACCACGTCAACACATTTTCTCGAATAGATCTCCACTCAAACACATTTACGTTGCTGCCATATTCCATTTTTACATTGCAACGTTGTTCGCAACTGTTTAATACAGTAGCCAATAGTTTTACTCGAATATAAAACATTTTCATTCTCACTCATATACAAAATGAGGAATGGGTATTAATGTTGTATTAGTTTGACTCGGAGACGCATGCACTGATAATGCAAATATGTATCGCTGAAAATGCACCTGCAGGGTACAACGGGGCTAATAGCACATCTTAAAGGAATATTCCGGGATCAGTACAGCATTTGTGGCATAATGTTGATTAGCACAAAAATTAGTTCAACTCGTCCCTCTTTTTCTTAAAAAAAAAAAAAAAAAAAAAAAAAGAAGCTAAAATCGAGGTTACATTGAGGCACTTATAATGGAAGTGAATGGGGCTAATTTTTTTAAAGGTTTAAATGCAGAAATGTGAAGCTTATAATTTATAAAAGCACTTAAATTAATTCTTCTGTAAAAACCTGTGCATTATTTTAGCCGTAAAGTTGTTTAAATTGTAGTTTTTAGGGTCATTTTAGGGTTTACGGCATTACATCGTTTTGGTAATGAAGTTGTAAAATTGGATAACTTTACACAGAAAAGGTTAGTTATTGATTTTATCACAGTAAAATCATGTCAACACACATATTGTTTATGTCTTGTGGCTGTACTTTTAAAACAGTGAGTATTTTAACATGAACGGATTGGCCCCATTCACTTCCATTGTGAGTGCCTCACTGGAACCCAGACTTTTGCTTTTTTTAAAGAAAAGGAGGGACGAGTCAAAATAAATTTTTGTGGGTAATCAATATTATTCCACAAATGCTGTCGATTGAGCTTAAATTGCATTGAACCCCGTAATATTCCTTTAAGAAACATTTGCTTTTTTCTTGTCACTTAGTGTATCAAGATTGAAAAAACTAAATGTATTTTAATTGAATATTGATGGTGCAGCATAATAGGTTGTTTTGATTAAATTATTATAATTTTTTAAAAGGTGGTAGTGCAGCCTTTTACCCAAAACATGGGGTAAAAAGCCCACACACTCAGGGTAAAAGACCCCCAGGGGGTTTATAGTGATATCGTATAGCCTTTATAAATCAACAAAGGTTATGGCGCAAAATTGGTCAGTTATTAAAAAAAAACTTTTGTGTTAATCACCTTGAACAAAACTGAAAATGATAAATAAGTCTTTTTTCTTAAAATAAATGTGATCATTTCAGGGATTCTCATTAGATATATACACTGGCAGCCAAAAGTTTGGAATAATGTACAGATTTTGCTCTTATGGAAAGAAATTGGTACTTTTATTCTCTATCTATGGCAAGTGCTACAGGAAGTGTGGGGTGAAATGACACCTGAGTATCTGGACAAACTGACAGCTAGAATGCCAAGGATCTGCAAAGCTGTCATTGCTGCACGTGGAGGATTTTTCGATGAGAAGTAGTTTAAGCTCAACATTGTTTTCAAATTGTAATAGTAATTTTTCACATTATTAATGTCCTGACAACACATTGTGATCAGCTGAATGCCACTTTGGTGAATAAAAGTACCAATTTCTTTCCATAAGAGCAAAATCTGTGCATTATTTTTTGGCCGCCAGTGAAAATTGCAACATTTTAATAATGATTAAATATTAGATCAAATTTACCTCAAAATTAAACTTTTATCTCATTTATCACAATTATCTCATGGCTCAGGAATATTTTGCAGTGTATAGTGACAAACAGGTGTTAAGGAAAGTTCTGTGGTGGTTTTTGCTGCCGTTTAGTATTTTGGGAGAAAATAAAATCAAAAGTGCCTTTTACCCCGGGGAGTCTTTAGCCCTGTTGTACCCTACTGGTTGAAAATTGGCTGTGTCTCAAAACCTAGTGAACTGCCTGCATTCGGGAACGCGCCTATGATGCCCGAAATACTGTCTTGTTAGAGGCCGTTAATGCGTTCTTGCGCTAAAAAGTTGACGTTCTTTTAACCAGACAAATTATAAGCTGCACTCCAGCCTAAAATACGCTGTAAAATAGCGACACGTGGCGCAACAATCAAAATCGTCTGTATACCATATGTTTATATAGCAAAATTATTGATAAACAGCGCAGATGGACCATCAGTTGGCTTTGACATGTATGAAGCATGCCAATGATGCCCAGAAATGCTGTCTAAGTTGATAACTCACTAGATTTTGAGACACACAGAGCCAATGTCCTGAATTTTGTAAAATGAAATCTTTTCTCAATCTAAACAGTTTGCCTTCACTAAGGCTTAGTTCATATACCCCAACAGCGCTGAATATCCAGATTTGCGGAAGCACAACAATTGTATGGCCAGTCACCTGTCACCTGCCTTATACGCCAAGCTGTGTGATAAAGCCACTCCTAATGGTTACACTTTGGACCAAGCCATCCAAACAGGCGTGGACAATCCAGGCCATCCCTTTATAAAGACAGTTGGCATGGTGGCAGGGGATGAAGAGTCTTATGAGGTAATATGAGAGGATATTATATCAGACATATGGCATATTAAGAGAAGGACATTTTTCTGGAGGACTAAAGTTAATCAAACATGTTTCATGCAGGTCTTTGCTGACCTCTTTAACCCAGTCATCAAAGAAAGGCACAATGGTTATGATCCCTGCATCATGAAGCACCCCACTGACCTGGATGCCAGTAAGGTAGGAGGGTATGTTTTAGTTACATGTATGTCTTCAAAGGAGTCTTGACATGAGGAACCGATTTTCCTTTTTATTTTGACATATCAGAGGTCACTGTACTATAAAACATACTGTAAGTTTCAGAACTCAAAACTTCCTCCTCACTGCAAAAACAGCTGTTGAAACCAAGCTGCCAAAATGACTCGTTCTCTACTTCCTCCACATTGCAATGTCCCACTGTGGTAGACATTTGCATCTGACCGCCTCCACAACAACACATCAGCGCTTAGTTTACATTTAATCACTTCTGTAGCCCACCCAGTAGCACTGAGCAGTAAGATGATAAAGAGAGAGAGCAGGTCAGTCAAGAGCAGAGAGCCAATCATAATAGTGGGCGTTTACTGTCGAGTCTTAAAGGAGAAACAGCACCAAAACAGAGCGTTTCTTACCAAGGGTCAGAATGAGGGTGGAAAATGATCATGTTTTACAAATAAATGACTGTTTTTGTGAAATAATCTTTACTAATATTATAAGTAAACCTCAAGGAACTTATTAAAATAATAAAAAAGGCATGTCATGACCCCTTTAACAATAGTAACAATAGTAAGTCATGTTTGTCATTTTATAAATTCTTGCATGACAGAATCAAGGATGTATCTAAATATTCAAGATTGAATATTTGGGACCAAATAGATAAGATTTTAATATTTTTAAATGGTATTTTACCAGTCAGAAACAGAAGTTACTTCAAGTTACTTCCATTGTGTTAATACTTGTCTTTCTTTCGTCCCATCAGATAAGGGGTGGCATGTTCGATGAGAAGTACGTGCTGTCATCAAGAGTCAGGACAGGCAGGAGTATCCGGGGCCTGAGCCTACCACCAGCCTGCACCCGTGCTGAGCGCAGAGAGGTGGAGAGAGTTGTGGTTGATGCTTTGGGAGGCCTAAAGGGTGATTTGGCAGGCAAATACTACAGTCTCACTCAAATGACCGAACAGGAGCAGCAGCAGCTTATTGATGTGGGTATATTTGCTATCCGTGTAATGAATGCTGATCCCTGTCAACAAATCTATTGAGACAGCATTAGCTAGTGTTGACTCAACCCCATCATTTTAAGTCACGCTGTGAAATGTGTATATCAAAAATTTGTATACAATGCACTGGCTTTTTGTTTTGCTCTGCAGGATCATTTCCTGTTTGATAAACCTGTGTCGCCCCTGCTGACATGTGCAGGCATGGCTCGTGACTGGCCCGATGCAAGAGGCATCTGGTGAGCATAACTTTCAGTGAGAAATATACCGTACATTGTGCAAAACAGCTTGCACGACAAACTAACAACTGACAACTGCTTATGTAGCTGAATATCCCCTTAAACTTGAATGATCCATTCCAACTACCACACTCCGTTATGGGACCGTTTATAACTAACTTATTTTTGCATCAGTCAACGTTGTTTTTAGTTATATTTTACACGTAAGCATGCGCTAGATTAGTGGTTTTCAACCTTTTTGACTCTAAAGGCCAAAGTATACTTCGATTTTGACACGAACGCTCACGTCTGCGTAGAGTTGATGCAAGCCTATCAAAATATAATCCATATGACTGTGCGTGCATACACAAGTGGTTGGTGACTGCTATGAGACACCGGACTTACTCGTCAGGAGATTAGATCCATAAAGATGTCTTTATATTCCTTGATTTATACAAATGCAGGAATGTTCAGACCTATTCACACACACGCTCTTAACGTGCACATCCACTTTTGTTGTTTTTACCTTTGTCTCCTGATATTTAGCAGCAACTACATCTGCTTCTAGTGCTTCTTCTTGACAGCGACGGCTCATATGTGAGTGTTGCCTCCTTGTGGACTCACAAATTAGTGCAAATAATTCCAGGAACATGCGTATAATGCGTGCTTAAAGACGTGTGGTTAAAAAAAAAATCTTGCTGCACACATTCAGCGCTTGAGATTTGCATCATGAGCTCTCTACATGCATGCTCAGGGTTTGCATCTGAACAAAGTATACTTTGGGCTTAAGGCCTCCTATTGTCAGAGAAAATATTCGAAGGCCCGCCATGTAGGCTAAGATATTTCCTCTGGACTACTGCTGTATTGATGAAAAAGCTGCTTTTTTAGTAAGAAACTTGGAGTGTCAATTAAAACAATGAATCTAAATTAATTTTGTGATTCCAGAAATATTACATCTTTATTAAAAAAATTTTTTTTTTTTTTTTTTTTTAGATTATTCTAATTTGTTTTAAATAATTTTAAGTCATCTTGAGGCCCCCTTGAAAGTGTGCTGAAGCCCACTAGTGGGCCCTGGCCCCCTGGTTGAAAACTACTGCGCTAGATAGACTTCTTTGATCATTGCACCACATCTCAATGTCTTTTCAGCGTCTTGCGCAGGAGCGCCATGTTTTTAACCCTTGTGCATCAATAAAAAAAAGTTACTCAGAGGTCCTTAGAGGACAAAAATGTCCACGTCAAAAAACTGCCATAATAATATTATATATTAATATTATTTTCCACTTTCAATGAGTTAGTTTTTTTTAACCAACATCAGTCCTGATCATAACTACCAAATATTTATTCATTTTCAGGATTTTAACCCTTTAAATGCCAGTTTGTTTACATAATGCCACTGTTGTTTCTTACACACACACACACACACATTTCTCAGTACACACATACAAAGCACACTCTGACGTCCATACCAACACACCCACACAATTTTAGCTGCATCATTTACTCAATTGGCCTGTAGTGCTCTATAATACAGCAAACAGAAAATAGGAAAAAAGCATGTATATGCTCCATAGGCTAAACAGGAGAAAAATGGCGCCATCTGGTGGAAAATATAAAAAATTTACATTTTGAAGCCAGGGCTCCAGAATAAAAGCATAATATCATAGAATTCATGATTTTATGCTTAATGATACAGGGATCAAATATTGCAGTTTTAATGAGTTTCAACTGGGACATTTTTGTCCTTAAGGTCCTAAGTGTAACTATTTTGTGTACACAATGTATTATAGATGTATTATAGGACCTGAGGTTGAAATATCAAAATTCCCCCAAAAATACACACCTTTGGCAATATTTATGCCATTGGCATTAACACAGCCAAAGTTATCGAAAAAAACAAAAATGAAAAGGTCGCACAAGGGTTAATACGCCATGTCAAGTTAAAAAAAAATAAAAAATGTGTCTCGAAAAACGTGCATTCTGTTCTATTTGTTATGCTGCGACTAATTTTTTTAAACACAAGTACGCATTCGGTCTGAATGGCCCCTAAGCTTCCTGCTTCCCAAATATGGGCTGTCCTGTGAATGTGCAAAATTATTCACTGGCAGAAAGCGCCATAAAGTCTTCTGATTGACTAAACAAAGAATTTGACTGTGGCCTAAAGTCACATTTTTGTTTTTCACAGAGAAGGTGTGATATTTTAGTACACCTAATTCAGTGATCTCTGTCATGCCATTCCAAAAAAAAAAAAAACAAACAACAACAAAAAAAAAAACACTTAAAGCACCTTTGACGGGTGCTGTTTGTATAATTATGGTAGTGTTCTCTTGGCTGAAAGAGTTGAGTGGTTTAATGGCTGACAATGCTCTCTGTCAGGGTAGCGTTACAGCTTGAAATAGTCTGAAGCCTTACACTCAGGTCTGATATCGATCACGCAGTTTGCCCACAGCTTGCCAACATCTCCTGCATTATTCATCCTCTTCTTCCACTTCTTTCTGCTGTCTCCCAGGGGAAGTGCCCCAACATTGCCAAACTCATTTTGGAAATTACCTCTTTTAATATTTTGATGTTTTTGAGCTAACAAATCATCAAAGGACATACAGTATGTAATGTCCAACTGATTCCCTTAGGGTTGATTCGGGATCCTCCTTTGTGTGGCACCCCTATGCGTTGCAAATATGGTTTTTGTACCCCTGATCACATGGATATGTTTACAGGCCAAAGATACTAGCCTAATTATTGTTGCAGATGATACAGAATAACCAGATATCTTTCAATGACAGGCATAACAATGAGAAAACCTTCTTGGTGTGGATAAATGAGGAAGACCACACTCGTGTGATCTCCATGGAGAAGGGGGGCAACATGAAGAGGGTCTTTGAGCGTTTCTGCAAGGGCCTTAAAGAGGTGAGCTCACACACTTGTATGTTGTTTCTCAGTCACTGCTAAAGCTGCACAAGCCTTCATTATTTATCCAACAGTGCTCTGTGAGGGACACTGCATCCGTGTTTATTGCGGCTGCCAGAAATGCCCTTTTGTGAACATACAGTTGAAAACACATCATCCTACCAGATGTGCATCTGTGTGTAATTATGTGTGTGCATGCCATTGTCTTTGTTTAAGTTGCTGATTCTAAAGGGGAAAAATATCTTCTTTTTGATTATGATTGTAGCTGAACAGGTCACTCATGTATCATTCTCACAAGAACTTCTTATTTCCCTCAGGTTGAGAGACTGATCCAGGAGAAAGGTTGGGAATTCATGTGGAACGAGCGTCTAGGTTACATCCTCACCTGCCCATCAAACCTGGGGACAGGCCTACGAGCCGGTGTCCATGTTACCCTTCCCCGCCTCAGCAAGGTGCTCTCTCTAGAAATTAAAAAATATAGCCCAGTAGATATTTCTCTATTCTGTGCTGCTGTGCAAATGCAAAATGCATTGACTACACACTTAGTCAAAACTTAGTTAAAACTGAGCACTGAAATCTTTTAGACCAAGGGTCTAATGGGGTGCTAGGGGGTCTGTGGAAAATTTTAGGGAAAGAAAATCTTTTACAAAATGTATTTTAACAATAAAGAAGGACTAAAAACCAATTCTACATCTACCAAATGATATTTCGAAGTGTTCATCTGTCCTTCCTCACAACGTACAGATGTTTAAAGGGATAGTTCATACAAAAATTAAAATTCTCTCATCATTTACTCACCCTCATGCCATCACAGATTTGGATGACTTTCTATCTTCTGCTGAACACAAACTAAGATTTTTAGAAGAATATTTCTGCACTGTAGGTCTATACAATGCAAGTGAATGGTGACCAGATCTTTGACACTCCAAAAATCACATAAAGGCAGCATAAAAGTAATCCATATGACTCCAGTGGTTAAATCCATGTCTTCAGAAGCTATATGATAGGTGCAGGTGAGAAACAGATCAATATTAAAGTCCTTTTTTCACAATAAATCTCCACTTTACCTTTCACTTTCAAATGTGAAAGAATGGAACAAAAAGGACTTCTGAATATGGCTTCTGAAGATATGGATTTATGGATTTAAACACTGGAGTCATACGGACCCACAGAGCTGAGATATTCTTCTAAAAATCTATGTCTGTGTTCTGCAGAAGAGAGAAAGTCATACACATCTGGGATGGCATGAGGGTGAGTAAATGATGTGAGAGTTTTCATTTTTGGGTGAACTATTTCTTTAAGTCTAGTTCGTATGCTGTGTGTTTATAAGTTTTTAGAACTTAGCACCACTATTGTCTTAAGCTTGCACACTAATTTATGGCAATATTTTCTATTAAGCTGCTTTAGAACAAAACTGATTGTGAAAACACTATACATTTTAATATAACTGAAACCGTTTCTCTAATATTCTAATATTGTGTAGAAAAAAGATACGCTGTGAACTTAATACAAAGTAAATATCTTCCAGATAAAATATTTAGCTTTGCCATACAATAATTTGTTTAGGACAATGACAAATAAAAGGCAATAATTAAATTTTGGACACAAAAAAAGTGTCTTTAATATTTCACACTATAATTTATACACAGTTTACATGGTTTGGTATACATGAAAATATATAGCTTCTGTTAAATATTTAGAATGGGGTTCCCATGTAAGTGGATCATCATATTTGGGGGTCCTTAGCATAAAAAGTTTGAAACCTCCAGTTTAGGACTATGACCTGTCATGTGACTGACAGGAGTGTGAAAATTGCAGTAACTACAAGATCCAGACTAAAACCTAGGCAAACCACAGTAAACAAAAAAGCAATTTTTCTCAGGTTCAGTGTTGCAGTAGTTACTGTGCTTTTGCCTTTGTAGGGCATTATGTATTCCTTTGAAGAATAAACCACCACTTTTGCATATTTTGATACTAATCTCAGTTTACTTATCTATTACTGTATATATCATGTCTGTTGTGTATTAAACTTTATAGCTGATCTTCAGTTGACATGAATATGTCCTGCCTTGCAGGACCCTCGTTTGCCTAAAATCCTGGACAACCTGCGGCTCCAGAAGAGAGGCACGGGGGGAGTGGACACTGCAGCTGTTGGAAGCACTTTTGACATTTCCAATCTAGACAGGCTGGGCCAATCAGAGGTCAGTGGCATTAAACTGCAGGACTGGACACAAGATTGTGGCCCATGAGCAGTTAATTTTTTTTTTTTTTTTTTACAATTGTGCAGTTATTATATTACCATGACCATACTACTCTTGTCTATGTCAACGTGTGCTCAGGTCCAACTGGTGCAGACTGTGATAGATGGAGTGACCTATCTTATTGAGTGCGAGAAGAAATTGGAGAAAGGCCAAGACATCAAAATCCCCGCCCCCATCAGCCAGTTTAAATAGACTGGCAGTAACCCCGCCCCTTCTTTGCTCTTCCTTTCTCCAGGGTCCTCCCTTCCTCTGTCTGTCATTCCTCCTTCAATATTCTACTAATGCTAATCCATACAACATGCCTATGTGTGTTACATCAGTCATACTGCTCTCCAGTGTAAAAACAGGAGTGAATGTATCGTACTTCAAGATTGTGTTAATGTTGCGCTATTGATTTGTCACGTAACTTACTTGATTGTGTTGCAGTAATACTAATAAAACCATTGTCAAGATTGCCTCAGGTGTCTGAGAATTTAAAAGGTGTTTTTGTTGAAGATGGTGACGATATAAATTGATTGGTGGACCTTCAATGTTGCTGTCTCAAGAGAGTGTTTTATTAGGAATTTAACTGTGGTTGTACACAAAAGCCAAAACCCCATGGCCCACTAAAATAATTCATGTTTAGACTGGTGTTGTACAGGTTAATTAGCACAAGTTCATCATACGTAAGTATTAATGTCACACCGTTCTCAGAGGATTCAGCATGAGTCTTGTCCAAGGTGACATTTGAGAGTATAATGCTCAAATTAGTTTGTCTAATTGGGCAGTATCTGAGGATGGATGGGTGGATGGATACTTACTGGGCAGCTTACTGAATTTAGACAAGTGTACAATAATGAACTGTACTTTATTAAACTTGTTTAATTAACAAACTCCTTTATTAGGATTTACCACTGTTATTGAGTAAGTATAGAGAGTAAACAAAAGTAAAGCTGTGCTTAAATGATATTCAGTTTTACCTACCAGTAAAACATTTGAACTAGGGAAGGAAAATTGTCAATTGCCTACAAGGAGCTCTCATAACAAGATCTCATATTGATGTCTCTCTTTCAGTTTAAAGTGAAAATTTTCTCAGAAGCAGAGAGGCTCATCAACATTTTACTTGCGGATAATCAAGAGAATTGTAGACAGTTCTAAACTATACACAACTTTTTCAGTGCTAATGGGAGTGATGAGTGGTGTGCAAAAAGAAAGCACATCTTTCACTGTTTAAGTGCCCCCTCTAGTGTTAATGATGGGGAACAAACTTCTTAGAACAGGTTTGCAGATTTATTTCCTCAAAACTGGTTGTGGTTGCCATTTTCTTCCTAGTTTTCCTCCTTTCTCAGTAGTCATGCAGGTTAAGTAAAGCCTGAACTGTGTCAGAACAGATAAAGTGTTTTTTATTCAATATAAAATATGCTTTAAAAGCTCATTTGACAAAGGCCTTTTAAAAATTCCTTAATTAAAAATAATTTTCCTTGAGGGCCTTAAGCTATTAGGGCAAAAACCCAATGTTTACATTCTCTATCCGAGTAAAGGTGCTGTAAGCTATTTGTATTAATACCAACATAAAATGCCCCCACTACCTGACAGTTATCATCGAAATAGGTGTTCTGTGAAATATCTGCCTTTGGGACAGCCCAAGGGTCTGTAAACAGCAAAAACGTCTGAGCGCAGCCCTCACTTTTTAGCCAATCAGAAATATTCACTGCCAGTCCATTAGGTTGCACATTCTGGTTTGCTAACATGTAATTTGTTGGGTTTCCATCCTCCTACTTTTATGTCAATTTTAAATTTGTGCCAAAGAAAACCAGAATGGAAACAGATCAATATATAAGTTATTTTTTAATAAAAATCTCCACTTTCACTTTCCTTCACAACTGGATTACTTTTATGTGGCTTTTATGTGATTTTGGAGCTACAAAGGTCGGGCCACCATTCACTTGCATTGTAAGGACCAACAGAGCTGAGATATGCTCATAAACTGTAAAAATTCGCTTAAAGGTTTATGGTGGATTTTTTAGAGTTTTGTATGTCAACTTTGCACATTAAGGTGATGGAAACAGTTTATTTGCAAAACAATTACGTTTATTTTTTTGGCTATTTCTGCATGTGAACACTATTCTTCGAACATAGCTCTTGACATTTGGAAGTTTTTAACCCATAGCTGGTTGTTAAAATGGGTCCTCACAATCCGCCAGAACAGTTTTGGAGTTATGGAGACTTAGCAGAAATTTCAGCCCTCATATGAGATTTTACACTCATTCTGAGACGTCTCCTGGCAGCATTTAATTAAACTGTGTAAAATTGCTCCAATACCGCAAATATACACTCACTGAGCACTTTTTTTAGGAACACTATGGTCCTAATAAAGTGCCCGATGTGGTTTTCTGCTGGCATAGCCCATCCGTCTCAAGGTTCGACGTGTTGTACATTCTGAGATGCTATTCTGCTCACTCACTAATTGTACAGGGGTGATCTGAGTTACCGTAGCATTTCTGTCAGCTCGAGCCAATCTGGCCATTCTCTGTTGATCTCTCTCATCAACAAGGCATTTCCACCAGCAGAACTGCCGCTCACTGGATGTTTTTTGTTTTTGGCACCATTCTGAGTAAATTCTAGAGACTGTTGTGTGTGAAAATCCCAGGAGATCAGCAGTTACACAAATACTCAAACCAGCCCTTCTGGCACCAACAATCATGACACGGTCGAAATCACTGAAATCAAATTTTTCCCCATTCTGATGGTTGATGTGAACATATCTGCTGACACATATCTGCATCATTTTATGCATTGCACTGCTGCCACACGATTGGCTGATTATATAAATCGCATGAATAAGTAGGTGCCTAAGAAAGTGTTCAGTGAGTGTAACTCTCCCTGAAGCAAGGAGGTCATTCAGCTGCTCTATCGTGACAAGGCAGTGTGCCTCAAAATAATGCACATGATGTAGTGGATGGAAACACGCAACGATTTGCATTTTCTTCAGTCGAATTTGTAGAAATGCGCTAAACATTTGGATGAAAACCAGGCTATTGGAAGGCAGGGCTCTGGAACAGACATGTAGTTGAAGGGATTGGAATGATCTTATTTAGTGTATACTGCAGGTTTGGCAGAAGTTAGCAGCTTACAGCACCTTTAACAATTAAGAACTTAAACATGGCAAGCTGACCAGCCTGGATCAAGTAGACTACTGAAGTTGTAAGCACTGAACATGAAAATGCTTGCAATTGAAAACCTCATCTGCCATACCTACCTGCTCTATTTTGGAGCTGGAGCCTTTCCTCTAGTTTGAGCTGGAGCTTTTCTTGCAGCTCCAAGCATTTGAAGCGACATTCTTCAGGCCAGTACACTGTTTCATAGTCCTCCAAGTGCTCAATCGCCAGAATAAACTCATCCACACCCTGATCCCAATGTAGCTCCTCATTCACATTTTGCATGCAATCTGAGCTAATTGTTTCAGGCTCATGGACAGTTGAGGGTCCTTCAATATCTTTGTCATGTTGAGGATCCTTTAACACCTTTGATTGGCTCATTTTCCTGAAAAAAGACAGATGATTTAACATGTTTAACAATTCGGCGCAAATTACACGGTTAGAGTAATGCTTTAACTGGCCATTTATGAATGAATAGTAGAAATAATGTGGTCACTTACCTGCTCATAGCATATGTTTTGAAAAATTCTGCCTTGCGCTGGATTTCCAATTGATGCAACTCTTGGGAGAGGTTATTTCGCATAACCTGGAAGGAATTCACTGCGTTCATAAAGGAAACACACAATTTTAAAATCAAGTCATGTTATTTATTTTCATGAGATGAGCACAGGGTAACAGGTGACACTACAATGAAATTCTTATCAGCCAAAGCTTAGCAAAAAAAAAAAAAATTTATTGAAAAAAAAAAAATTTAATAGCATACAGAAATTTAGAAAATAAAAATTAACAGCTGAAAAAAAATAAAGAACAAACAAATGGCAGATATATAACTAAAAATATTTTGAATACAGGTAATGAGGTAGTATAGTAGGTGCCTTAGTGCAAAAAGCTATAATGTGCAATTATTATATTAATGTGCAATATGTGCTCAAATTGAAGAGTATACAATATATTAATACTATGAATATAATATTAATCATTTTAGGTCTGGATTCATTGATTCAAAGTTTAATTTTATCTAATAAAAATACTCACCCACAATACCCACAAAAGTATTGCTGGACATGATGGCTGCTAACAGAAGCCAGAAAATAATAAAAAATTCACAGACTGGATGGTTCAGCTCTGGAACTCTGCGAGTGTCTTCCAGTAATTTATGCCAGTGATCCATGGTAAAAATGCTGAAGAGTGTGATAAAGGAACTTGGGAGATCTCTGAGAAAGAGGACAAGCACATCCATTTAGAACACAAAACCCATACCCAATAAAACAAATCATTTGATTTTCAATCAGCTAAAGCCACATACAAGTACTTCATGACCTAAATGGGATGAATACTATGAAAAGTATACAACAGAAATGATCTCACATGAAATCATCTTTGTAGAGAAGACCTTGAATGGTGGATGTGGTGTAATCTCTGAACAAGTGGACTCCAAACACAGCAAAAATGTAAAAGATTATCAACAGGTGCGGAATTACGCATATTGTGGCCTGTTAAAAGTAATTAACATTGTAAGTATTAAAGAAACACTGTATCCTTTACACAGTACTAGCTTTGATATGTATAACTACGAACCTTACATGCACTGAAGATCGCCAGCAAAATAAGACGCATCTCTCGGAATTTGAAAATGATCTTCAAACAACGGAGGACACGAAACTGAATCAGTAGTTTTAACAAATTTTGAGATATGACTGCATCTTCGGAGGTCTCTGGGAGAATCTCAGGGAGAACAGGCTAACAGAAGGGGATACTGCACATTACATAAACTGTACTAAATTGGAAAATGTACTAAAAGTTTTTGTGTGCATCTTTTGTAACATAACTTTTAAAAGATATTAAAAGTCACTTTGATTCATTTGTAAGAAGCATGGAAAAAGATTGGTAATACTATTTACAATAAGGTTGTACATGTTTACATTAGGTACTGCAATAGTTAACAGTTAACTTACAGTACAATGAACAATACTTAAAGGAATGTCTCTGCATCAGTACAAGATATGCTCAATCAACAGCATTTGTAGTGTAATGTTGATTACCACAAAAAATAATTTTGACTCATCCCTAGTTAATAAAAAAAAAAAAGCAAAACATGTGGTTTCTGTAAGGCATTTAGAATGGAAGTGAATGGGGCCAGTCCATAAACATTAAAATACACATGGTTTAAAAAGTTGAGCTACAAGACCTAAACACTATTCATGCTAACATGATTTTAGTGTGATCAAATCTTTGTTTAACATGATTTTAATGTGATAAAACTGCTTAGGGTTTCCTAGTGATACGTTGTCATGGCAACAAAGTTGTAATTTTGGCTATAACTTTATACAGATAAGATTACTAAGCAATTTTATCACACTAAAATCATGTTTAAATTTATAATGTTTATGTCTTGTGGCAATATATAATAATTAATAAAAGTGAATGGTGACTGAGGCAGCTGGTCCCTAACATTCTGCCTCCTGATTTGTTCCATGGAAAATATGGGTTTGAAACAACATAAGGTTGAATAAATGGTAACAGAATTTTCATTTTTTGGTAAATGATGCATTTAACCAAATGCTGTAATAATTATTGTTCCTTGTTAGCTCATGATACACATTAACTGATGTTATAATGTCATCATATAGAACCTTGTAAAGGGTTACCAAAAGATTTGGCATAGTTCATTCTTACCAGTACAGTTACAGCAAAGTCAAAGATGTTCCATTTACTTTCCCAAAACAGCCAGAAATCATCCAGCCATTTTAATAGGATTTCCAAAAAGAAAACTTCCAGTATACCCCAGTTCATTGCTTGAAGAACCGTATGAAGAGTTTCTAAGCTTGGGTCCAAATTGTCTTGAAACTCTAAACAATGTAAACAGAGGATGTTCAGGAGTGACTTTGACTACTTGTTTGTATCTAATAACATGGAGCAATTAAAAAAATACATGAATCCTTAGCTAATGAACTCTCACCTGCTTCTATCCCCAGTACAACAACATTCAAGATGATGAGAAAAACAATCATATTTTGAAACAGATCACCTAATATATTTAAGGAGAGTATACTTTCATCTTATGGCACTTATCACAGTCACTAATTAATAAAAGAAAACAAATAAATAAATAGCGCTGCTCAAACCGTGCTAATGTTTTTTTCACACAATACTGAATGACAGTGAATCATTCAAAACATCAGACTGAATCTCAGGTTTTTTCACAGTATGAAAAGGATACTCTCTAAGATCCAGTGTGCAAACATATTAAAGGGAGGAAATTTGGCATGGCGGTTCAGCACACGGTTTAGTCTGCGTTGTTCTGTGGTAATGTTGTCTGGTCTCTGTGGATTTATTTCAAACCTCACCAAGTGATTATCTTCCTTCCTGAGACGTCTGTATCGTTCCGGATCTGAGACAGGAATATTCCAAAAACTACATTACAACAGATTATTGCGGTTTATTTGCATATATTTCATGCCCTCAATTAACAAAATAACAAAATATCTGGTTGCGCTTGTTAAAGGGATAGTTCACCCAACAATGAAAATCTTATCATGTATTTGCCCTCATGCCATCCCAGATGTGTATGGCTTTCTTTCTTCTGCAGAACACAAACAAATATTTTTAGAAGAATATCTCAGCTCTGTAGGTCCATACAATGCAAATGAATGGTGAACAAAACTTTGAAGCTCCAAAAAGCACATAAAGGCAGCATAAAAGTAATCCCTACGTTTCCAGTGGTTTCATCCGTGTCTTCTGAAGTGATCTGATTGGTTTTGGGTGAGAACCGACCAAAATATAACTCCTTTTTCACTGTACATTTTACTATTGCAGTCTTCAGACACGATCATGATTTCAAGCTCTATTACACTTTCTAGTGCTTGATGCATGCATAGAGTGCTAGATGGCACAATAGGAAGTGTAATCAAGCTTGAAATCATGATCGCCAAGGAGACAGTTGATGTAAAGATTTATAATGAAAAAGGAGTTACATCTTGGTCTGTTCTCACCCAAAACCGATTGGATCACTTCAGAACACATGCATTTAACCACTGGAGTCGTATGGATTACTTTTGTGCTGCCTTTATATGCTTTTTGGAGCTTCAAAGTTCTGGCCACCATTCACTTGCATTGTATGGACCTACAGAGCTGAGATATTCTTTTAAAAATCGTTGTGTTCAGCAGAAGAAAGAAAGTCATATACATCTGGGATGGCATGACAGTGAGTATATGATGAGAGAACTTTCATTTTTGGGTGAACTATCCCTTTACCAGTGTTCCAAAACATTGCTTAAACTGGTTGACCAGCTGGACTACCACCTTAGGATGGTATGACTAGTAGGCCTTTTCGAGGTTTTTACCCAAGCCGGTAATATTTTTAATGTGAAGATGAATCTCACACCCCACACCCACTCTGACCTTCACTTCACACAAACACCAACACCTCCTGCTATTCAACCTGCACTTAAGATCTGTTAAGATGATGTGGGCCACGTCTTTTGGAAACAAAAGACGAGGAAAACTTCAGGCCCAGATGGCGTCTCACCAGCGCGTCTTCGATCCTGTGCTAACCAGCTGGCCCCCATCTTCACACAGATCTTCAATAGATCACTGGAGCAGTGTGAAGTCCCATGCTGCTTCAAATGCTCAATCATTATTCCTGACCCAAAGAAACCAAAAATCACAGGACTTAATGACTACAGACCTGTCGCCCTGACATCTGTGGTCATGAAATCATTTGAGAGACTGGTGTTGGCCCACCTGAAGAACATCACTGGACCCTTTCTAGATCCCCTTCAATTTGCTTATCGAGCAAAAAGGTCTGTGGATGATGCAGTCAACATGGGATTGCATCATATCCTGCAACATCTGGACAGACCAGGGACATATGCAAGGATCCTTTTTGTGGACTTCAGTTCGGCTTTCAACACCATCATCCCAGCTATACTCCAGAATAAATTACACCAACTCTCTGTTCCCATGTCTATCTGTCAGTGGATTACCAGCTTTCTGATGGACAGGCAGCAGCTTGTGAGACAGGGGAAACTCACTTCCAGCACCTGCACAATCAGCACTGGTGCCCCCCAGGGATGCATGCTCTCCCCACTACTCTTCTTGCTCTACACCAACGACTGCATCGCCAAGGACCCCTCTGTCAAGCTCCTGAAGTTTGCAGACGACACCACTGTCATCGGCCTCATCCAAGATGATGACGAGTCTGCATACAGAAAGGAGGTTGAACAGCTGGCTGTCTGGTGCAGTCAAAACAACCTTGAGCTGAACATGCTCAAAACGGTGGAGATGATTGTGGACTTTAGGAGGAACACCCCAACACTGACCCCCCTCACCATTCTAAACAGCACTGTGGCAGCAGTGGAGTCATTCAGGTTCCTGGGCACTACCATCTCACAGGACCTGAAGTGGGAGACACATTGACTCCATTGTGAAAAAGGCCCAGCAGAGGTTGTATTTCCTTCACCAGCTGAGGAAATTCAACCTGCCACAGGCGCTGCTGATACAGTTCTACTCAGCGGTCATTGAGTCTGTCCTCTGCACTTCAATAACTGTCTGGTTTGGTTCAGCTACGAAATCAGACATCAGAAGACTACAAAGGACAGTTCGGACTGCTGAGAAGATTATTGGTCCCCCCACTTCAAGAACTGTACATTTCCAGAGTGAGGAAAAAGGCTGGAAAAATCACTCTGGACCCCACTCACCCTGCCCATTACCTTTTTGAACTGTTGCCTTCTGGCCGACGCTTCAGATCTCTGAGCACCAGAACCGTTAGGCACAGGAACAGTTTTTTCCCTCAGGCTATCCATCTCAAGAACAGTTAAACTGCCCCATTGAGCAATAACTATGTGCAATACACAGTTTAGTCTTTTTTATATTTATCCAACACATCCAACCTCTTCTGCCATTTCATTCTTCTGGGAAGAAAAAAATAAATAAAACATTTGCACTGTACATAACAGATTTGTATTTGCACTGTACATAACAGATAACAGATTTGTATTAGACTGCACTACGTATGTGTATGTGTGTGTACGTATGTGTATAACTATTTTTTATCTATGTCTTGCTGCTGTTTTTGTATTGTTTTTGTATTGTTGTACACTGGAAGCTCCTGTCACCAAGACAAATTCCTTGTATGTGTAAGCATACTTGGAAATAAAGCTCATTCTGATTCTGAATGAGAAAAAAAAAAAAAAAAAACAGCAATACATCACAGTAAGTATGCTATAGGAAGTCTTTAAAAATTAAAAGAGTGAGAAATCTCATTCCCTGGTAGCTCGTTATCTAATATTACTAGTAACATGATGCAGTAATCATACCAATCACATCCTTGATGCAAAACTTTGGATTGCTTTTAGGCTCCTCTTGCAGTTGCTCATTAAACGTGCTGACTTTATTTCGAACAATCTGTGCTCTCTGTTGAGGCTTTTCCTCCTCATGTTGGCCTGAATCAGAGGTTTTGATCTCCTGAACTTTAATAAGACGGCTCATTGTTTTTACAAAACAATTTACCTACTAAGAAGTAATTATTATGAGAACCTAGTCAGTGAGTTAGCCTAGTCAGCGAAGGTGATTAAAAAACAACAAAGTTTAACGGCAGAAGAGGTTTGAAAGAAAACGTTGTAGGCGACCGTGTAGTCGTATTTAAACCAAAGTCTTTATAGCAAGTCAGTCCACTGTCGGCCATCTTTGGAACGCTCCCGGAAGACTATTTCCAGCCATGCCATTGCAACTCCTATCTACTTGAATGGAGAAAGACTAAAATCTAAAAAAACAGTTGGTCAAGATTATGATCAAAGAATATATTTTAAATTAGCAATAAAATATGATAATACTGGAATAATAAATTGTGCTTCTTTACCTCATATTACACACAAAAAAAGCAATTTTCCCGGCTTGTATATCTAATGCGCATGCGCGTTCTAGAGTTGATTGACAGGTGATGCATGTATCTAAAAGGGGATTGGCTCTTTTAACTGTAAGGCGGGACTTCCTTTCTACCTTCGTTCACCGTTAGGCGCTGAAGCTTCTTGGATGGGCGTTCCAGTTTCTCCCATTCATTTTAATAGAAGTGGACCGTCTCTGCTAAATAATCTATGTTAAAACACAGAAATATATAATATAGTACAGAACAGTCTAGAAATGTTAATGTTACGCTGCTTTCGTTGTTAGTCATCAATTACCTGTCAGGTGTGTGGACTTCCATCGGAGCAGCGGCTACAGAAGATGGATAATTTAAATTGAAATGCAGTGATCGGTATGCTCGGTAGGGGGCAGAGGAGTGGAATTTTGTCTAGATTTCGTATTTAAATATTGAAATGGTTAAAAAACACTTTTAAGAATTGAGTAGTTGTTGATTAATTTTGAGCTTGATAAACATTTGTTGAACATTTTACCTGATACTACTATTGGTTGACTGTCTGCAGTCATTTTTCCATAAGAGACAGTGATTACACATTAATAATGGATTTTAAACCTATAACCAGCAGCTGCTTTTCAGAAACAGCTTGTGTAATTACTAACAACTAGAGCCAAACTGGAGCCAAAAGTACTATAAAAAAAAGAATTGAATTGAAATAGTTGTGCAATTGTTTCTCCTCAGGTTTATACATCTAACATTACTCTAATAGTCGGTAGAAAAATACACTGTCAACTTAAAGGAATATTCCGGGTTCAGTACAAGTTAAGCTCAATCGACAGCATTTGTGGCATAATGTTGATTACCATAAAAATAATTTCGACTTTTTCCCACCTTTTAAAAAAAGCAAAAATCAGGGGCCTGGGTAGCTCACCGAGTATTGACGCTGAATACCACTCCTGGAGTCGTGAGTTCGAATCCAGGGCGTGCTGAGTGACTCCAGTCAGGTCTCATAAGCAACCAAATTGGCCCGGTTACTAGGGAGGGTTGAGTCACATGGGGTAACCTCCTCGTGGTTGCTATAACATGTGGTTCTCGCTCTTGGTGGGGTGCGTGGTGAGTTGTGCGTGGACGCTATGGAGAATAGCGTGGGCCTCCACATGCCCTACGTCTCCACGGTAATGTGCTCAACAAGCCAGTTGATAAGATTGAAGGTCTCAGATTCATCCTCCGCCACCTGGATTGAGGCGAGTCACTATGCCACAACGAGGACTTAGAGCGCATTGGGAATTGGGCATTCCAAATTTGGGAGAAAATGGGAGAAAAAGAAAGAAAGAAAAAAGAAAAAAAATCTGGGTTACAGTGAGGCACTTACAATGGAAGTGAATGGGGCCAATTATTGAGGGTTTAAAGGAAGAAATGTGAAGTTTATAATTTTACAAAATTGGATATAACTTTACACAGAAAAGGTTAGAAAGCAATTTTATCACACTAAAATCATGTTAACACATAATGTTTATGTCTTGTGTCTATACTTTTGAAACAGTGAGTATTTTAATGTTTACTGATTGGTCTCATTTACTTCCATTGTATGTGCCTCGCTGTAACCCAGATTTTTGCTTTTTTTTAACCCGGAATATTCCTAATACAAAGTAAATATTTTCCAGATTTTAGCAGTTTCGTTTAGCTGTAATTGGCATCAAAATGTAAAAAAATAATAATAATAATAAAAAAAAACACCCAGCTGTAATCAAGTGACAAAGAAAAAAATAACATCTTAATTCTTCTAATTGTGAATGGATAGTCAAATTACACCAATTATACCCTTTAATTACATGATGATGAGTTAACTTTATTTAGATAATGAAGACTATATCATGAGTGAAACATTTACACATTTTACATGTTTGCATTTAGCAGGTAGTTTTTAACGAAAGTGAGGAAAAACACAAGCAATGAATCATAAGGTGCCAACAATATTAGCTTTTTTATTATTTATTATTTTTTTACTTATAATAGTGTACCACAGTAGTACACAAGTACAGCAGGAAGTAGAGACTGAAAAGTGTCTTTATTTATGGCTATGGATTTTTAAAAATATTTTTACAATTTAACAACAATCAAAGAAACTATTTCTACTTGTAACATCTTAAGATGATTTTTTTGCCACCCGGAAGTGTGTATTTCCCAAGCTCTGATTGGCTGATTGCAACAGCATGACGCTGCTGAAAATCCAATGGTGAGATGACACACTTTGGTTACATTGAAGAGCTCCGGGTTTGCACATCCGTGCCGTGTGATCTTTCTCTTTCATTGAGTGCATGGTGCACGATCCACCGGGCCTCGACTTGCATACTCCTCATACGGCATCACCTCAAAAGAAACAATCAATAAAGTGCTACTAGGATAGCCACCACTTCACTTTTGCCCTGAAGTCTCCCGGAATTGAAATCATGTTGAGGTTGCTGTTTGTCGCCGCTCTTGCTGCGGTCGCGCGGGCAAGTGATGTGCTCGAGTTCACGGATGACGATTTTGACAGCAGAATCGAAGATCACGAGCTCATCTTGGTTGAATTCTTCGCACCATGGTGAGTGTAATACGATTCTGACTCTGAAATAATGATCTGAGTATGTTTCTATCATGCTATTTAGACGTTTTAGTGCATTAGGACGTAGAACTCTGTGCATGTAGATACCGCAAGTCTAATAATATAATCTTAGTGGTTTGAAGTGATGATTAATATATAACTTAACCTCTTCCAAGATACCAAACCCACCCAAATTGCATGCATAATACTCGAGTCTTTAAACAATACTGCAAGGCTAGCTTGCTAAAGACAAAGTAACTGCACGGGCTGCTTTACTAGTCACATTTGAAGTCGACAGGTTGGTAGAAATGTGTAATGAATCTGGGAATGTATTTTGGACTGATAAGGAATTTTATATGCTCCGAATGAATCCATACTGCTCCATATCTGGGGGCGTATGTAACTATCAGTACTTCCTGTTTGTTGATTTTACATTTCTGTGGTGCTATGAGATGTTTATAAGCCATTTGGCCTTGCATCTTTTATATTCAATAGTTTATTTGATAGCCTGCATTCTGCATAAAGCTTCTAATCAGAGCAAACTTGCTAAATTGGTGGACTGCTTGAGTGTCCCGGTTAAACTTCTTTGTTTTAAATCTCCTATGTGAAATGGTTAGATCTCATCTGTTTGCAGATTTAAAGCTTCAAATTATTTCAAAGTATGATGGGTCAGATTAATATAGGCTTTGTCCGTTATTTTAGGTTTAGACAGTTCATCAGATCGTTACATCTGGTTGCAGATGTGGGCGGTTACAAGGATGTTTGGAGGCTCGGTCGCCCTCCGTTGTAACGTTTTGATTGGTCAAAAGTGAATGCGAAGTTTCGCTGTCCGTACGTGATTGGATAACGCTGGATTACGTAATTCAGAGTTGCACACTAACTTGAACTGAACTTCCAAATGGGTTAAGTGGGTACGAAGTGACTAGTAAGTTATCTCTAAATTGAATTAAGTCTACTAAATCAAGTCCTGTTTGTATATTAAAGAAATGTCACTGGTTTTAAACATTAAAATACTACAAATTTTTTTTGTCAAAGTTATTGCCACAAGACTAAACATTATACGTGTTTACATGATTTAGTGTGAATTAATCACTTACCTAATCTGTGTAAAGTTATTTCTAATATTACAATATAGCTGTCATGACGACAAAACGCAGGTAAACTCTTTAATCTTGTAATCGTCGTAATGCTGGTAAATTCCTGATTTTATCACATTAAAATCTTGCCAACACGTATAACATTTGCTTTCTGGCCATACTTTTGAAACTCATGCCTTACTAAGGTTTTAAAAAGTTTACAAAATCAATTCCTGTTATTAAAGGGATGTTCACCCAAAACTGAAAATTCTCTCCTCATTTACTCACCCTCATGCCATCCCAGATGTGTATGACGTCTTTCTTCTGCTGAACACAAATGAAGATTTTTTTTTTTGAAGAATATTTCAGCTCTGTAGGTCCATACAGTGCAAGTGAATGGTGACCAAAACTTTGAAGCTACAAAAAGCACAAAGGCAGCATAAAAGTAATCCATATGTCTTCAGTGGTTTAATCAATGTCTTCTGAAGTGATCCGGTCGGTTTTGGGTGAGAACTGACCAAAATGCAACAGTTTTTACTGTACATCTTTCCATTGCAGTCTCTATGTACAATCATGATTTCAAGATCAATTACACTTCTTAGTGCTTGACGCATGCGCAGAGTGCTAGATGACGCTAGGATGTGTAATCGAGATTGAAATCATGATCACCAAGGAGACTGCAGATGTCAAGATTTGTAGTGATAACAGAGTTATACTGTATATTGGTCTGTTCGCACCCAAAATCGATTGAATTGCTTCAGAAGACATGGATTTAACCACTGGAGTCATATGGATTACTTTTATGCTGCTTTTATGTGCTTTTTGGAGCTTCAAAGAGCTACAGAGCTGAGATATTCTTCTAAAAATCTTTGTGTTCTGCCAAATAAAGAAGATCATTCACATCTAGGATGGCATAAGGGTGAGTAAATGAGATAATTTTCAGTTTTGGGTGAACTGTCCCTTTAATAACAAATTTAAAGCTATTCAAAAATTAGCTGTCTGTCATTAATATGTGAGGCAGCTTTGCAAAGCAATAAAACCAATGTGTAACATTAAATTTTAGGTGTGGCCATTGCAAACGTCTTGCACCCGAGTATGAGGCAGCTGCCACACGACTGAAAGGCATCGTCTCACTTGCTAAGGTATTGATATTCAATGCTGCTTATTTATTGCAATACTCTTCTACACCCCTGTTTTAAAATGAAGTGTCCTTGGATTGGAGCAGGTTGAGGTTTGTGATTTAATTTTTGTCTCCAATATGGTCTAGGTGGACTGTACTGCTAATTCCAATGTGTGCAGCAAATATGGTGTAAGCGGCTACCCAACCCTGAAGATTTTCAGGGATGGAGAGGACTCTGGTAGCTACGATGGTCCCAGGACAGCAGGTATGTTTAATCAAGAACACCGTCTTCTCTTACCACACCTCAAGTGATATGATATCTAGTTTCTTCATCAGAATGTTCATTTCTTTCTTCATTACTCCATTAGATGGGATTGTTAGCCATTTGAAAAAGCAGGCAGGCCCAGCCTCTGTGGAGATCAAAAGTGAGGCTGAATTTGAGAAGTTCATCGGGGATCGTGATGCCAGTGTTGTGGGTAAGAGGTGGCATTACACATCTGCCACTGATGAGGCCTAAACTATATTAGTTGGAATTGTGCATCGATACTCTGGATAAACTCATCTACTACGGATGTCTACAAAGGTGCTAGCCATTGTATTGCATCTAATGGTTCTTCGTGTTTCCAGGATTCTTTGCGGATGGAGGTAGCGCTGCCCAGGGAGAGTTCCTCAAGGCTGCCAGTGCTTTCAGAGAGTCCTACCGTTTTGCCCATACTAATGTAGAGGACTTATTGAAGAAACACGACGTTGATGGAGAGTATGTGTTGTTTTTCTAGTCCTGGTGGTTTTAGTTTCACTTTTGCTTTTGCAGACATTGAGAGAACCTTTAATCACCAGAAGACTGTTTCCTTCCTATTTTGTACCTCTAGTTTAAAAAAAAAAAAAATGTATGTTCATATTACAGGGGTGTTATACTGTTCCGGCCACCCCATCTCAGCAACAAATTTGAAGATGGAAGTGTCAAGTTCGCTGAGGCCAAATTCACAAGCGCAAAGATCAAGAAGTTTATTCAGGACAACATGTAAGTTTGCACTTTATTATTGTCAAGTTAAGTTGCTAGATTGTATATTGTTTTGTCTAACAATGCTAAATGTTATTTGTATTTGGTGTCTTTGTAAATATCTAAAGTTTGTTAAATTGGTTCATTGAAACACTCTGAAAGGCCCTCTTTAACCGTTTGACAGTTTCGGCATCTGTCCCCACATGACTGATGACAACAAAGACCAGCTGAAGGGCAAAGATTTGTTGGTGGCCTACTATGATGTGGACTATGTCAAGAATCCCAAGGGTTCCAACTATTGGAGGAACAGGTAAAACTCGGCAGAAAGTCATGAAGACCGTTCCCAAATTAGGCTCTGACCATTTTTGTGTCTATCTTCAGGGTAATGAAGGTGGCCAAGAGCTTTCTGGATCAGGGCAAGAAGCTTAGCTTTGCTGTGGCCAGTAAAAACAGCTTCAGCCACGATGTGTCCGAGCTCGGTCTGGATGCCAGCAGTGATGAGCTGCCTGTTGTTGGCATCAGAACCGCCAAGGGTGACAAATACGTCATGAATGAGGAGTTCTCGTAAGTTTTCTGATTTGTTTTATGGAGGCTTTAAATGACATTTGTAATAATATCTGTTGGAAAAGATGTTGATCGTGATTGTAAAGTCATAGGTGAAGGTCAGTCAATGAGATCTATATGAACGTGTTGAGCAACTGGGTATGTTTCTTGCTTGTGAGATTTAGTGTGAGGACCTTGTTTAGGCAGGTAAAAACCAATTATTTGTGAATCATTTCGTTTCTGCAGTCGTGATGGAAAGGCCTTGGAGAAGTTCCTGGAGGATTATTTTGATGGAAAACTGAAGCGTTACCTCAAATCCGAGCCAATCCCTGAGAACAATGATGGCCCTGTAAAGGTGCGTCAGGGGCTTTTTGTTTCTGTTTTAATTCCGACGGCCTTCCTTTAAAGATTTCTAACTTTGTTAACAGCCTGCACAACTACCTACTTTTATCCACAATTATGTTCCAGGTCCTTGTGGCTGAGAACTTTGACTCAATTGTAAATGATGACAGCAAAGACGTTCTCATTGAGTTCTACGCTCCCTGGTGTGGACACTGCAAGAGCCTGGAGCCTAAATATAAAGAACTTGGGGAGAAGGTGAGTGTTTCGAGATCATCAATTTTGAGTGTTTACGAAAAGCTGCCAGAACATTAATACTAACGACCTTTGGGGGTCCTGTGTAGCTCAGTGGTAAAATACATTGGCTACCACCCCTGGAGTTCGCTAGCTCGCTAGTTCGAATCCCAGGGCGTGCTGAGTGACCAGCCAGGTCTCCTAAGCAACCAAATTGGCCCGGTTGCTAGGGAGGGTAGAGTCACATGGGGTAACTCCTCGTGGTCGCTATAATGTGGTTCGTTCTCAGTGGGGCGCGTGGTGAGTTGAGCATGGTTGCTATGTCTCCGTGGCAACACGCTCAACAAGCCACATGATAAGATGCGTGGGTTGACGGTCTCAGATGCGGAGGCAACTGGGATTCGTCCTCCGCCACCCGGACTGAGGCGAATCACTACGCGACCACAAGGACTTAAAAGCACATTGGGAATTGGGCATTCTAAATTTGGGAGAAAAATGGGAAAAATCCAAATAAAAATAAAATACTAACCACCTTTATTTCACAGCTTGTCAACAATCCAAACATTGTCATCGCAAAGATGGATGCCACCGCTAATGATGTGCCCTCTCCATATGAAGTTAGAGGGTATGTAGTGTACTTTTTTTTGACTTATTCTAAATTATTGCAGACATTTTGATTTACTGTCAATCTGGCTTTTGCTTTCAGATTCCCCACAATCTATTTCTCTCCGGCTGGTCAGAAGCAAAATCCAAAGAAATATGAGGTTTGTCTTTCTGGATTTATTTATTTTTTTCTTCATATCCTTGTAAAGAACATTAATTTACCTTTATTATACCATGACACAATAACTTCAGTGTTCTGATAGAAGTGATGATAATCAAGAGTTTTTGGTTTGACTTTCAGGGAGGTCGTGAAGTCAGTGAATTTATTTCCTACCTGAAGAGAGAGGCCACTAACCCTGTGGTGGTTCAGGAAGAGGATGAGAAGAAGTCAAAGAAGAAGAAGAAGTCCGAGTTATAAACAATCACAGCCCAACAGCTGGAGGGAATTTTGCAGGAGATGTAAATTATATACCAATCTTTAGTGAACAGAGTGCTCTGACCCAAAGTCGGCCCTCCCTTGCGCCTGCTGCTCTGGGAACACTGCGGATGGTTGTGGTGGCCAGACTGTGTGAATTTATTTTTATTTTTTTAGATAAGTGGAAGAGGTACAGATCTGTCAAATTGAAAATACTTTCCCGCTACTGTACCTTGGAGAGATGCACTTTTGAGACCAATTCCACATATTTCTTTCTCATGGAAAAGGGGAGGGGGATTTGGTGAATTATTTTTTTTCCTTTTTGTACCTTTTTTTTTTTTTACATTTGGAAGGATTGTGAAATAAAAGGCCCACTAAACCTATAATTGTACTAATTTCTTGAAAAAACAAACAAAAAACTATATGCACATGCACTCTGTAGTTATGCAGCTATACACAGTGTGGTTAACAGGTAGATGGTATGCAACATAACAAGAGTTCTTGGCCAGCTCAAATATGAGAAATGGAAAACATTAGTATGAGAGCAATTTCTTTAATCCTGAACTAACACTCAGTAATAACTTGGAAACAACAACCACAGGAAGAGGTGGTGGGGATGCCATAGCAGGCTAAAAGTATCCTGAGCACATGGTACTTGCCACTGGCATATTACATAATGTGTTATAAGTATTTGATTAATGTACTTGCAATTAGCTGGTTACACAATATTCTGGTAAGAGTAGTAACAGCTCACCTTGCAGATGTTGCTGCTGGTGTTGGGATCCAAATGGGCCACTCCAAAGAAAATTAACAGACTGCTGGAACATCTTAGCTCATCAGAGATGTTCTGTCTGAACCACCTCATGCAATATAACCTGTTCTTGTTCATGACTCATGGTCTTATTTTAAGTCCATGTAAGTCACTCATAGAATGAATCAAAGAAAGTGACAGTCAAGTCATTTGTCAAATGGACTTATCCAATGGCCAAATTGTATATAAAGAAACCTCAAAGGCATATTATGAGGTGATCTAGTGGTATACTAGATAAATGGTGTAATTTTCACATCGCTCTAAGTCAAGACATGGACATAATGAGAGACCACCATCGCCAAGCTGTATGCTCTGTCAAACACAAAAGCATCATTTAGATAAAGTACTTGTGTTTTAATTTGGACAGGCATGTATAACACACGATAAAGCATAAAAACACTTAGGTATTTACTTTGTCAAGCAGGTTTCAAATTATGAGTTAGTTTGTTAACCAGTAGTGTAAAACCTACCTGAAGACAAGCTGCAAGTCATGTATTTAAGAGGTATAAACTTTTCAGAGGCCAACCAGTTTAATAGCTGATTATGTGCAACATGAAATACAAACTATAGATACTGAACTTTCAGACCACAAAAACATGCTATATTAGACATGACATTTAATGCCTTTAACCACAACACATTCCATCAATGGTTTTGCAATTGGCTTTCAGCTGCAGTACTAGCAGATATTCTGAGAATAAAACTGACAATTCTTTTTACCCAATATAAGATGTTACAGGGGTGTCTGGATATTTCAATAAAAAACTTTTTTTTTAACATGAATTCATAAAAGAATAAATAAAAGCAGTATGTAGAACCTTAAGAACAACAGTTTCTTTATTAAAATAATCTGTTTAACATTTACATTTATTTCAGCTGTTAAGAAAAACATACTACATAAAAACTCCATTCCAGAGCAATAAGATCAAATAAATAATTGAAACTAACAAACTAAAATGAAAGCAATTTAAGCTTATTTTTTAGATTAAAAAACCCACAAAAAAAAAAAAAAAAAAAAGTAAAAGAAAAATTTTCCACCATATTTTCACAATAAATGTTTTGATAAGTCCAGTTTAACTCCTATGTGTGTTACATTGAACATGATAGCAGATGTAATATTTGTATAATACAAAGTACAAAATATACAATATTGTGTAATGCATTATTATACAAGCAAAGCAGAATAAAAACAGTTGATATAAAGACATAGCATAATATTCAAAACAGACAAAACAGTTTACAATGAAAGTGTGATTTTCTAAAAAGAGTGCAGGAAAATGCATCAGAAAAGTACTTATTGCAGTGACAGACTTCTTAGTCTAGCAGTTTCTTTCGGCTGTATGACATACTTGGTGTCCTTTGCCTTCTTGGCTGGCAAAGAGGAGAGCTATCCAGTTCAGACTTTGATCCTGTTGTGAAAAATAAATAAAATAAATAAATTACTCTCATTGTATTATTATCACAATTGTATTAAGGTCACAAGCAAGATTCAAACTGCTGTCGTCATGAGCAACAAGGCTAAATGTGTTGAAGCACATGCGCTAACCACAAGGCCAAGGCTCCAACGAGAATCTCTAAATATACATGGAATTTGGCAAATAAAAAACAACAGGATAGAAAAAAAATATGGGAAAGAAAAGGTTCATCATGTAAGCAACACAAACTGCAGATCATAGCATTTATCTGACAAAACAGGTCTACAAATTGAGGCTAGAGTATACTTAGTTTTTACGTGTGCCGATACGTCTCAAAGCACATCCCATTCAAAAAATATCCAGTGGAAAAAAACCCTCTGAAAAGTATACGTGGCCTAAGACAATAAGTCACATAATTTAATATTCTATCCCTCACAGCCTCGTTTTTCGTCAAATAAGGCATCTACTCTGAAGTCAATAGCTCCAACATTTCTTTGTCTTACCATCACATTGTGTTGTTTCTTTGACTACAGTTGATTTTTTGTATAGCAGAGGTGACTGTGTGAGGGCGAAGATTCCACTGGCTGACACAGGTTTATTTACTTTAGGGCCTGGAGGGGTCTCTACTGCAAAAGAACATTTGTGCCACAATGATTACAAGAAATTTGCTCATATGATAAAAGGCAACGCTGAAAGCTGTGAACATGCAATGATTATTGCACCCATGCTTCACATAAGCAGACTGTACCTTTTCCACCCATCAACGCAAACCGTTCAGATTTAATAGTTTTTCTAACTTCACACTCTTGGACTACAGACTCTGTCCAGTCCATGCCTTCTGGTGAGTAATGCTGACATGCCAAGTTGCTTAACCTCAGACTCAATGTCCTTTTACCGAATGGGGAACTCACTGATTCCTTTAATTCTTCCACCCCTTGTGTACTGAAAACACCCTCAAGCTCTGGGTTGTCCAATATCCTAGTCTTTTCAAAATGTGGATCTCCTTTGATGACCTGCTCTTTGTTCCCGTTAGTCTTGATCTGTGCCCTTTTCTTACGAGGCCAACTATTGAGATTTTCTGGGGTCGACCGTCCCTGCTCTGAGGAGATGGTGTCAAAGGGGTGAGTTCACCCGAGGCCAGTGGAGAAAGGTTAATTGTAGGATACCGTGTGGGAGTGATTGATTTACATATGAATGTCTGTACACCTTTCCCGGGTGTTCCTTTGGCAGGGGTTCCATGACTGCAGAGTGATGGAGATATACAGCCAGGATCTCGATGTCTAGAACACTGTGCAAGGGGACTATCACTTTGTGGTACCTTAATGTTTGACATGTTATGAAGCACAAGAGGTGAGGCCATGCCCTTGGTTGCAGTCTTTGGTGTATCACCTGTATTGAAAGAATCTGTTCGTCTTAACTTGAGTTTGGGCAGACCTGAGGCCTGTATTTCCAGCTCCACTTCATAAGTAAGGGGTTGAGGATTGGTGAACTTCTTTCCACATGCAGGAGTTCTTCTTGTTATTGGGGTGGAGAACATTGGTGTTCCCGAGGAGTATCTAAGACGTGCTTCTGCCTCTCTTTGCCGCCGGTCTGGAGTTTGACGGAAGCCGTAGCTTCGACTTGGCGTTGTTTCAGCCGGGATGGCTTGTTTGCCCTTGAATTCAAAAACCTCTGAGTTTCTAGAGGATTTCCTTGAGAAAGCAATGTTCATCTTAATGCCACCTGTCAACTGTGTCTTTACAACTGAAGCCTCAGATATATCAATGCTTTCGTCCTCTGTGGAGCTAAATTCAGAGCAATCAAACTGCTGAGAGTCGGAAAATGATGTTTCCTTTGCTTTTTCCAGGTTGGTCTCGTTTTGCTCTAATTTTTGTCTGAGACTCCCTCTCTTGAGGATTCAGGCTGATACCTGATCTATGACTACCTGAGGACTCAGATACAAATGATTTCTCTTTAGCCAAAGACAGACCTTTAAGAGGCAAAGGGCCAGTACCTAGACTGGCTCGAGAGTTAAGAGGCGAAGAGGAGGTGTCTTTTAGAGGTGTTCTACCAGAGCGAGTGCACATCCTGTGTGTTGGGCCAGGGCTTTTTATGGGCGTTTGTATATTTGTTTTCAGTGATAAAAGGCAAATAGAAAATTGCCCAGAATCAGAATTCTGTGCCTCATTGGAGGCAAATTCAACAGAGCTTTCCTTAACCTTACAAGGTAAGCTCAACATTCTCCTCATCTTTCCTGATTTCACACTGGACTTTTCTGGATCAAGATTTCCAGGGATTTCAAGTTTCCTGGGAGATGGCTCAGGAGATTCCATGCTATTCCTTTGAGTCACTTTGTCGGGTGTTTTGAAAACATTTGTCCTTTCATCTGGGCTGCAACTCTTGCTGGGTGTCATTAGCATTGGTGAACATCTTCTTTCAAACAAAGGAGACTCTGGCAAATTGATTGGATTGTCTGACAGACGTTTTCGTGGAGATGGAGACCATGTGACACTCTTCTTTGGCGTTTTTATGCTTGGGCTTCTTAGCCAAGTGCCATTTGGAGAAACGCATTCAAGGAGGATTTTCATTGGGGTCCTGAGTATCCCCTTAAGTGGGCTTTTCTTGGGAGTCTCTACCACAAGATTTTTAGCAGCTGGTGAGCGAAAGGGGCTCCCTCGCAGGGTTATGGAATTCTCTCCAGCTGTCCGGCCTGGAGTTCTTGGGGAACGAGGGGTTCTGCACCCAACTGCAGATCCAAATGTATCAGGATGCAACTTTTGTGGAGTTTTATTTTGACTCTGAAAAACAAGTAAGTCGGGGCTTGTTAAGTTTATTATTTGACTCCATGTTCCTTTTAATTAACAGTACACCAATGTGGTACCTCAAAAACTGCAGATTGATCTTTGCTGCCTTGATCTCCTGAAAAGGATGCTGTAGGGTGCCGTAAGCGACCAGGGGATTGGGTGGCACCAAAAAGAAGCCGAACTGGAGACCTAACAGAACTAACATTGAATCCACCTACAAAAATGAACACAAGCCCAGTTTGAAACCTTCATAGCACACATATGAATATCTTTTCCATTTGAAACTGCACATTTGAGGAAATATACTAGTTCAGTAGCTTAATGCCATGGCAGTACTGTGATAGTAGTAAGGGCAACTTTTAGTCTATTGGAGAGTATGGCTTTTAGCCTATAGCCAACTGAAACATTTATGTTGACCCCACTGAACATGCCATAATTTCCAATTTACAGTATAACTGAAACACTTGGATTAGTCCCGGCTCACCTTTACCCTCAGAATGGCAGAGCTGAGAGGAGAACAGTACACGGTCCAGGTTTCGGGAACGTGGCTGTGAGCTCGAATAGAAGACACTTGAATATCTCCTGGTAAGGCTTTTAATTCTTGGGCTTCTCCTCAAATCTAACAGAGAATGATTTATTAGAGCAACTTTTATGTACAAGTGATCATTCTATATTTTACATTTGGCAAAATCTCAGACACTAACCAGCAGCTGGTTTGACAGGAGACTCCTCAATAATGCATACTTCAGATTCTCCAGATCTCCTGTGAAGTAAAGGGCAATAGAAACATGGAAGACTCAGTTTAAAACCGCATGCCTTCTGAACATTTAACATATTTAAAATATTTTCTAATAGTCTACTATTTTAATATCATCCTGAAGCAAAGTGCTTATAAGTGCCAAAACCAGTAACAATTGAAAAACCACAGTCCTAGTACTCACCTGCCAGTCCTTTGCCTGTGAAGTAAGCGACTGGACACCTGCTTATGAAGTGGTGTCTCAGATACTTTCTTTGTCAAAAGAGTGTGTCGTTCTGAAATTAAATGATTTAAAATGAAAAGTTCATAAACTACAGTGCTGTTTCATCAATCAATAACTCTCTCTTAAAAACAATTTACCACCATCCTCCATATGTGAACGCTTGCATTTCCTGAGTCCTTCTACAGCGGACACAGACTGGCTTCTGGGCATTTTGGACTTCTTTGACGGAGATCCGGTAACCTGGTTGAAGAGATTTCTCCTAACCTTGGTTACCTCTGTGAATGAATATGACAAGGTACAACATCAGATCACAACAACTCTTTAAGCTGCTTGACCATAGGACAGCATGAAGATTAAAATGAGATAAGCCAATCACCTTGAACCGCTTGCTTTTTTGGTGGTGGTTCTTCCACAACAGGTTTTTCTACTGGAACACACAGCTTTGGCTTTGTCTGTAGATCCCAAGAGAGGTAAATTAGCATTATGTAACATTTCAACATCCCTGGGCTGCGTTCGAATTGTGTCGGCTCTTGTGGGGTTCCCACCCTTGTAAACACCTCACTTTGTTTAGAACTTTCAGACAGAAAATCAATTTCAGATCACTGATGAAAAGTTGGATAAATGAAAAACAATCATGTTACAGTATATCAGGGCAGTAACTCCATAAATGTTTTTTCATTCAACCAATCATGTTCCTTTTTCTTTTTTGTTGAACAGTGCCCCTGGTTGAATTTGCATAATATAAACTTTTAAAAATATTCTCTATTTTGAAATAAAAGAAAGATTGGAAGGTAGTTTTGAGTAAAGAAATTCCATTACAAGAAACTGGCAGGAAATAGCAGTGCAAGTATTGATGGGGAAAATAGAAGCTCACCAAGCGTGTGGATTTTCTTGGCATTTCTATCTGTCGAAGCACTTGAGGAGCCTCGCTCATGCTCTTGTGGCGCGTGATAATTTTCTGCCTATAAAAGCGAGAGAAAAGCATTGTTCACTTCTGTCAACACAAAGCACTTGATACAACTGCACCTTTTTTTTTAACAATCACCTCCTCTTCTTAGCAGAGCGATTGCGAAGTTCCTCCAGGTGATCTTCGAAACTGGAGAAGTTGCTCTGTGTGGCAGAGAAAGGAGAGAGACTCACAGACACGCTGTCCTTAGCCATAGACTCGTCACTGAAGAAGTCAGGGGGCAGGACAGCAATAAGCGCCTCAGGCAACTGAGTTCCTAGACTGTGGTAGACATCTGCCAGGACCTTAGGGATGCTATTCAGGTACCTGGGAGATATTAATTTCATAGACCATATTAAATCTCAAAAACTCTTAGTTTCACACATCACATTTTTAAGAATATTCTTTTTTTTTTTATCTCTTCTCCCAATTTGGAATGCCCAGTTCCCACTACTTAGTAGGTCCTCAATCCGGGTGGCGGAGGACAAGTCTCAGTTGCCTCCGCTTCTGAGACCATCAATCCTCGCATCTTATCACGTGGCTCATCGTGCATGACACTGCAGAGTCTCCGCATGTGGAGGCTCATGCTACTCTCCGCAATCCACGCACAATTTACCACGTGCCCCATTGAGAGCAAGAACCACTAATCACGACCACAAGGAGGTTACCCAATTTGACTCTACCCTCCCTAGCAACCGGGCCAATTTGGTTGCATAGGAGACCTGGCTGGAGTCACTCAGCACACCATGGATTCGAACTCGTGACTCCAGGGGTGGTAGTCAGCGTCAATACTCGCTGAACTACCCAGGCCCCCCTTTAAGAATATTCTTGAAATTTGTATTACTTACATTGGGAGGACTTCGTCTTGCATGAACTTGGATAAGTAAACAGCATCTTTACTTCGAGAGATAATACGGAACATATCAGCCACCTTAAACCAATGCAGAAAGGGGAAAAAATCAATATAAAATAAAACCACAAAGGGGACAAGATTTTTGCATTATAACTCAATGATTGTAAAATGAAGATATAGTTTACACTACAGGTTATGATGTTAGATTTTTAAAGGTTGTTTCCTTACATCCTCCACTCTCTCTTCCACAACTACTTCCTCTTGTTGTTCTGCTTGTCTCCAAACCTCAAGTCTGAGAACTGCTTGCAGCTGGCATCTGTAGAGATTCATATTTCAAAGTCTTAACAAAACTATTCCCTATACATAACCTTTAAAGATGATTCAAGGTAATTATAAAAGATGTTATGTAACACAACTATCATCTGAACAGAATAAAATGACATTTTTGATTTGTGTACTTACTCCCTGATTTTACTTTCAACATTTGAAGAATCTCCATACAGCTGACGAATAGACTGACAGGTTTTTAATAGATGCTTTTGCACCAAATCCAAGAATGAAGCCTATCAAAATATTGTTAAATGTATGGTCAAAAGGAAATGTTTCAGTTGCACTTCTCTGAAATTATTAAATTATTTCAGCCTTTGCCAAACAAGTATTCGACACAATATTAAATGTTTCTAACATACCTCCACATCTGTGTTGGTTTTGATGAATGCCTTCACCAAAGAGACCAAATCCTGGACCTGAGAGGGAACAGACAATGATCTGTTGTCCACAGCTTTCTGATAAGCGAGTCCCAGGTAGGAGAGCAGCTCCTCCTCACTGCTGAAATCTGTCCAATAATACATTATTTTATCATTAGCAATTTATGTACAGAAGTTGTGATGAGCAAGCTATGATAATACTTTAAAAACCAAAAGGTATTTAAAACAGTTTAGAGTCCAGTTAACACAGTTTGTAAATAAAATAAAGCTGAAAAGTGCATATTTAAAAACTAAAATGTAATGATAATTCTTTTTAAATGCTTTTTTAAACGCATATATTCAAATTAATATTCTTGAATTATCCTCACAATAATCAATATACTCAATATACAAAAATGGTTAGTTGCAACCCTAATAACATTTTTACAAATTATATTAAACTGCTGCTTATGGATAGTAAAATATAAGGCCAAAACTGATGTAATTAAAGGGATAGTTCACCCAAAAATGAACATTCTCTCATCATTTACTCACCTTGATGCCATACCAGGTGTGTATGACTTTCTTTCTTCATCAGAACACATTTAAAGAAAAATATCTTCGCTCAGTAGGTCCTTAAAAATGCAAGTGGATGGGGATACAGAAGAACAGACAGTCACCATAAACGTCATCCATATGACTCCACTGGCTAAATTAACGTCTCCTAAAGCGAAACGATCACTTTTGGTACAAAAAATATCAATATGTAAGTATTTTTGTATAACTATAAATCATCGCTTCCGGTCAGCTGCAGTAAGCGCATGACGTAATCGCGTTGGCATGTTCACGTGAGAACAGACGCATGTACGACACACCTGGAAGAGCAGCACTGTTTACACCTGAGTAAGCTTCGTTGGTTTTATCTGTTTGTTTACTCACAATGTGACATTTGTGTGCTCATCCTGGATGTCTCAACTGAGAGCAAAACATGAGATTAGATCCATAACATGCCAATGTGAATACGTTACACAAGACCGCGTGAACTCCGCCCTCTCGTGAATGTGCATAGGGCTGTCAACCGGAAGTGATCGTTTATAATTAAAAAGTACTTGTACTAAGAACTAATATGGATCTTTTTCACAGCAAAAGTGATCGTTTCACTTTAGAAGAGATTAATTTAAACAGTGGGGTCTTATACATGACATTTATGCTGACTGTCTGTTCTTTTTGGAGCTTCAAAGGTTGTATCCCCATCCACTTGCATTTTAAGGAACTACTGAGCTAAGATATTTTTCTTCAAATGAGTTCTGATAAAGAAAGAAAGTCAAACACCTGGCATGGCATGAGGGTGAGTAAATGATGAGAAAATTTTCATTTTTGGGTGAACTATCCCTTTAAGAATCTTATGAAGAAACAGAGTACTCACGAATGAGACCAGGCTTGGGGCGATCTACAAAGCATCTCTTGACCCCTTTGTCAGCCCTTTTGGCAGACCCAGCAGAGCTGCTATCTGCCTTAGTCTTTTGAGCTTTCACATTCAAGCAAGCAAAATTCAGCATCTGTAGAGAGCGACTCATGGTCTTCATCTTCTGTCTTACTGATGTGCGCTGGGTACCTCCTAAAAGGAAAGAGTACATAAGAGTACATAAACATAAATAACAATAAATACAAATATACACTCACCGGCCACTTTATTAGGGACACCTGTACATCTTATTCATGCGATTATCTAATCAGCCAATTGTGTGGCAGAAGTGTATAAAATCATGCAGATATGGGTCAGGAACTTCAGTTAATGTTCACATCAACCATCAGAATGGGGGAAAAAATGTGATCAGTGATTTAGACTGTGGCATGATTGTTGGTGCCAGATGGGCTGGTTTGAGTAGTTCTGTAACTGCTGATCTCCTAGGATTTTCATGAGCAACAGTCTCTAGAATGTAAAGAGAATGGTGCGAAAAACAAAAAACAACAAGTGAGTGGCAGTTCTGTGGACGAAAACTTTGATGAGAGAGGTCAACAGAGAATGGCCAGACTGGTTCGAGCCGACAGAGAGGCTATGGTAACACTCTGTACAATTGTAGTGAGCAGAATAGCATCTAAGTATGCACAACATGTTGAACCTTGAGGCGGATGGGCTACAAAAGCTGAAGACCACGTTAGGTTTCACTTCTGTCAGCCAAGAACAGAAAACTGAGGCTGCAGTGGGCCTACCATTTGTGTACCTCTGCAGAAATCCAGATTTGCCAGACCAGGTGATGTTTTTCCCAATCGTCTACTGTCCAGTTTTGGTGAGCATGTGCCCACTGCAGCCTCAGTTTCCTGTTCTAAGCTGACAGTATTGATACCCGGAGGAGTCTTCTGTTGCTGTAGCCCATCCGCCTCAATGTTCGACATGTTGTGTGTTCAGAAATGCTTTTCTGCATAGCACTGTTGTAACGCATGTTTGTCTGGGTTACTGTCACCTTCCTATCAGCTTGGACCAGTCTGGCCATTCTCCTCTGACCTCTGTCATTAAAAAGTTATTTTCTCCCACAGAACTGCCATTCACAGGATGTTTTTTTGTTTTTTGCACCATTCTCTTTACACTCTAGAGACTGTTGTGCATGAAAATCCCAGGAGATCAGCAGTTACAAAAATACTCAAACCAGCCCGTCTGGCACCAACAATCATGCCATGGTCTAAATCACTGAGATCACATATTTCCCCATTCTGATGGTTGATGTGAAAATTAACTGAAGCTCCTGACCCATATTTGCATGATTTTATACATTACACTACTGCCACATGATTGGCTGATTAGATAAATCACATAAATAAGTAGATCTACAGGTGTATCTAATAAAGTGGCAGGTGGGTGTACATTAAGATCACTATGTTGTTCACAATATCACCAACAAAATAATTGTGAATAAATGTTCAATATATCACTCACCCCTACTGTGTACAAGTTTATACTCACGTTTTTTGGACCTCAGGTTACCACTGGAGCCAGCTTCGCTGCTCTGATAGAGATCTGAAAGACAGCTGGTCAGGTCCTGCTGAGTGTCTAAGTATTCCTCTCCATGTTCCTCTTCTTCAGGAGCTGCATGAAGCAACCTGTGTATGCAAAACAAACAGATGTTTTAGATTGTAATAAAACAGCCCAAACAGAACCATTTGTGCCACTGTACAGTTGATGTCAAAAGTTTACATACACCATAGCCAAATACATTTAAACTCAGTTTTTCACAATTCCTGACATTTAATCATAGAAAACATTCCTGTCTTAGGTCAGTTAGGATCACTATTTTAAGAATGTGAAATGTCAGAATAATAGTAGAGAGAATTATTTATTTCAGCTTTTATTTCTTTCATCAAGGCACGCCATTTTTATTTGTATATCGCTTTTCACAACACACATTGTTTTGAAGCAGCTTTACAGGAAATCATGCTTAAAAAAAGAAAAAATGAAACTGTAATATCTATAATGTCTTACAGTGATCATTGTGTAGTTTGATTAAATATGATTGTAAAATGTGTATAGAAATTAAATAATTAAATAATAATTGTATTTAGAACCCCTGTGAGCAAGCTGAGGGTGACTGTGGCAAGGAACACAAAACTACATAAGATGTTGGTTAATGGAGAAAAACAACCTTGGGAGAAACCAGGCTCACTGTGGGGGCCAGTTCTTCTCTGGATAACATCATGAATATAATGCCAATATTAGTTATATTAGTATATTATACTGGAATTGTCATACGGTCAATTAAAAGTGGAACAATCTGTCTGTAAACAGTTGCTGGAAAAATTACTTGTGTCATGCACAAAGTAGATGTCCTAAACGACTTGCCAAAACAAGAGTTTGCAAATATGAAATCTGAGGAGTGGTTAAAAAATGAGTTTTAATGAATTCAGCCTAAGTGTATGTAAACTTCTGACTTCAACTCTATATGCAAAAAAAGTTTAATGGAAGATGAAAACATACTTCATTGATTCCATCAAGTGGCAGCTGATTCCTGATTGGTCAGAAAGAAGAAACCAGTCCTCTACCAGCCCATGTCTCCTTGGACCAAAGCACTGTTTTAGCTCTTGATTGGCCCAGTCAGGAACTAATGGCAGCTTCTTCACTTCATCTGGAATCCACATGAATATTATTTTAACTAACAGTGGTGATTAATTCTTTTATGCACAAAACAAATAATTTCTTGTTTTCTCCATTTAATTTTACGGCACACAACACAGATATATCCAAATATTTCAGATAAAACAAACACCTGAGCAATCCTCATTTTCCATGATGTCAAACATGACATTGAGAACACTGCTGACCACATCAGGTAAATCAGTGGGGATGTCTGCGGTTTCTGAGGAAACAAAGTTTGCAGGCAGGTGCTCGTCTCCCAGAGTAACCAGAGGCTGAAGGACAATGAGCAGAGCTGTGCAGGAGGAGAGCACTGACAGCACTGCTGAACACACCACACCTCCTTCACTCACTTCTGCAAGCTGCGCAAAATCAAGTCAAGAGACTGTAAAAAAACTACAATATTTGTTGTGCTTTACTGTAGCACAATTTACCTTTCACTATTTTCTGTGTGTTAAACCATAGTGCAATTATCTACGAAAAAATAACTTACATTATTACATAATTAGAGATGTGCTATGGTGGTCGACTAATCGATAACTGACTAGTTGATTAGTGGGGTCGACTACTAACATTAGCCTAATATTTTTAGAGTTGGTTTTAATAGGAGACGCAATTCTCAAATTAATTGAGATATGAAACTTCTTGGAGAGCGTTTTTGCATGATTATAGCTTGCTGTGCTTAAGTTTAGTCCAGTTATGCTTTGCTGCTGTTCAAAGCGCTGCATCAACAACACATTACAAGACAATCACTGTCAGATGTTAAATCCTCTGCTGTGAGTGAAGTTCCCATATTTGTGAGGTGCTTTGGAGAGATTAAAGTCTTTTGCTGATTCTGCCTGACACTGCTTCAATAAATACTTGAAGTTAGAAAGGTTAAATTGCTTGAATTGTGAACCTACATTATTATCTTGCAGTTCTACGCTTTTGACTGTGCAGCAAGGATTCCCCTCAGACTCCCAAGCTCTCTGTTTACACTGAAGCACGTCATTCTGTGTTGAGGATGCACATAAGCAGTTTTGTGCCATTCTTTATTGGAGCCTTTCTTATTTCTTATTTTTCTTGCTTTGATACTTTTGTGCAATAGTATAGCCTTTTAATTTGTTGATATACCATGTTGAAGTGCTGCGCTTAGCATCCGTATATCCCTCTGAAACAAGGGGTCAATGACCATAACGGTGCCTAAGTATACACTATTATCCTTAACACAGACTAGTTGACTAATCGTTCAAACAACAGACCGACTAGTCGATTATGACAATTGGTTGATTTGCATCCCTAAACATAATATTAAAATAAACCAATAAGTTGTTGGCACTATACAACAACAAAACTAGCTTTTTATGAAAGCACTGTATTTACAGTTGAAGTCAGACGTTTACACACACTTAGGTTGAAGTCATTAAAACTAATTTTGTAACCACTCCACAGATTTCCTATTAGCAAACTCAAGTTTTGGCAAGTCATTTAGGACATCTACTTTGTGCATGGCACAAGTAATTTTTCCAACAATTGTTTACAGACAGATTGTTTCACTTTTAATTGACTGTATCACAATTCCAGTGGGTCAGAAGTTTACATACAAGTTAACTGTGCCTTTAAGCAGCTTGGAAAATTCCAGAAATTATGTCAAGCCTTTAAACAATTAGCCAATTAGCTTCTGATAGGCTAACTGGAGTCAATTGGAGGTGTACCTGTGGATGTATTTTAAGGCCTACCTTCAAACTCAGTGCCTCTTGACATCATGGGAAAATAAAAAGAAATCAGCCAAGACCTCAGAAAAAAAACTGTGGACCTCCACAAGTCTGGTTCATCCTTGGGAGCAATTTCCAAATGCCTGAAGGTACCACGTTCATCTGTACAAACAATAGTATGCAAGTATAAACACCATGGGACCATGCAGCTATCATACCGCTCGGGAAGGAGAGGCATTCTTTCTCCTAGAGATGAATGTAGTTTGGTGCGAAAAGTGCAAATCAATCCCAGAACAACAGCAAAGGACCTTGTGAAGATGCTGGAGGAAACAGGTAGACAAGTATCTATATCCACAGTAAAATGAGTCCTATATCAACATTACCTGAAAGGCTGCTCAGTAAGCAAGAAGCCAATGCTCCAAAACCACCATAAAAAAGCCAGACTACAGTTTGCAAGTGCACATGGGGACAAAGATCTTACTTTTTGGAGAAATTTCCTCTGGTCTGATGAAACAAAAATGGAACTTTTTGGCCATAATGATCATCATTATGTTTGGAGGAAAAAGGGTGAGGCTTGCAAGGCAAAGAACACCATCCCAACCGTAAAGCATGGTGGTGGCAGCATCATGTTGTGGGGGTGCTTTGCTGCAGAAGGGACTGGTGCACTTCACAAAATAGATGGCATCATGAGGAAGGAAAATTATGTGGATATATTGAAGCAACATCTCAAGACATCAGTCATGAAGTTAAAGCTTGGTTGCAAATGGGTCTTCCAAATGGACAATGACCCCAAGCATACCTCCAAAGTTGTGGCAAAATGGCTTAAGGACAACAAAGTCAAGGTACTGGAGTGGCCATCACAAAGCCTTGACCTCAGTCTGATAGAAAATTTGAGGGCAGAACTGAAAAAGCATGTGCAAGCAAGGAGGCCTACAAACCTGACTCAGTTACACCAGTTCTGTCTGGAGGAATGGGCCAAAATTCCAGCAACTTATTGTGAGAAGATTGTGGAAAGTAGTGATCCTAACTGACCTAAGACAAGCAAAGTTTTCTACGATTAAATGTCAGGAATTGTGAAAAACTGAGTTTAAATGTATTTGGCTAAGGTGTATGTAAACTTCTGACTTCAACTGTATAAAATATGGGAACTTTCCTCACAGCAGAGGATTTAAAGTCCGACAGTGATTGTCTTGTAATGTGTTATTGATGCAGCACTTTGATAACTATAACAGCAGTAGGGATGCACCGATACCACTTTTTCTCTTCCGTTCCAATATCGGAAATCTAAGTATCGGCCGATACCGATCCCAAGCCGATACCAGTGTTTTTTTTTTTTTGCATAATCAGTTTAGAATATCTTTACATTATTGTGTGGAACTAATTGGGAGTACTCTTTAATATGTAAAGAAACACAAACCTCTAACTACACATTATTTCAATATAAATGTATAGCTTATTAAGAAGCACTTTATTATTAACTAGTATACTGGATAATGTAGCAGCAAAATTAACAGTAATTCCAGTCTTCAAGTCTTCAGTAGAAAAGAAACCAGTGTTTTATTTTTGCCTTTTTTTTTTCCAAAAATGTTTCAAATTGCATCTGGACTTTAAAGGATTCAGATCTCTTTTTTGTTTAATTTTGTTTTAAGACATTAATCCACTTTTCATTCACACAGTTATTTTTTGGAACCCATTAAACTTAAATATTGTTATAAATTGTAAACAAATACTATTGATGACAATAATAATAAGAATAAGAATAAATTGTTATTAATATTATTATTAGACTTTTAATTTTAAATACAACAGTAATACATTACATTTAATACAGTAATAGCACTTTTTAAACCCTCACGCTTTTATTTTGACATTCTAAACTCTCCAGAAAGTCCTGTATGTGTCTGTTTGTAGGCAAGTTCACAGTAGTTTAATTCACTTCTTATTCAAATTCTGGTACAATGCACCTTCGGTGTCGTTCTAAATGCATATTATAAGTGAACCGAACTATTGAGCATCTACATCTGAAATGCTGTTCTTGAGTAGTGCTCAAATATTGCACCGCTGTGAAGGCTAAAAATAGCCGCGAGTGCATCACCAGCCTGTGCGCGAGTTTGTGTCAACAGAGCAGCACCATTCACTAACGCACTGGCGCTGCGCATACTATATATTTACTTATTAAACACAGCCTTTTGTGATTCACAGAGCTATCGCACGTCTTCAAGTGGCTTTGAATAAAATGCACGAGTCATATGAACTGATTTAATAGTGTTTTTATGGTTCTTTTATGTAATTTTTGGAGCTTGACAGTAACGAACATGACTAACACACAGTATTGGATTTGGATTGGGCTCGTCGGACCGATAACCGATCCGTCTAAAAACTTCAGTATCGGAGCCGATACCGATCCAGAAATCGGATCGGTGCATCCCTAAACAGCAGCGGTGCATAAATGGACTAAACTTAAGCACAGAAAGCTATGATTATGCAAAAACGCCCTCCAAGAATTTATGTCTCTCAAATAATTTGATCTCTCATTAAAACCACCACCACAACAAATATTAATGTTAGTAGTCAACCCCACTTATCGACTAGTCAGCTGTTGGACGACTATTCAATTAGTCGACCACCGTGGCAGATTCCTATTATGTATGAGTGGCCCATTCTGCAAGAGCATTGAATGTGACTTATTCAATCAGATTCAATCTCTATCCCTTTATGAAAGTATAATACATTTAATCTCTTTTGTGTAATAAATCAGTACTCTAGTAAATCATTATAATAACTTTACCAGGGAAGATCCTTCAGTGGACAGCTCCCTCAGGTGCTTAAAAGCTACTTGACCCAGCTCAGCAACTGGGCACTGCAGTATCCAGCTCTCAGAGGCTGAACGTGAGAGGGAGAAGGTGTCCAAGTCCTCCAGGATGCCTCTCAGAGTCACCTCTACAGTAGCACGCAGAGATCTTTGCCTGAATGAGACCGGCTCCAGCATCACATCACAGGACTGCTTGTCACCACCTTCTACAGAAATGACTTGTGAATTTACTCATAATATTATCCCACCATAAAAGCAAACATATGTGCCACTGACTACATCATAATGTTTACCTGCAATCCAGCAAAGAGATCCATCCACTGAAGGAAATGCTTGTCGATGTAACCTTTGGGATGACTGAACATAGCCATTGGTTGTTGAGTCTATAGGGAAAGCTTCCAAAACCTGATGCTGGTCCCTCAGTGGCAAGCAAGGAGACAGAATGGGGACCACCCATCCACCAACCTGCCCAAGAAGCTCTGCCACTGTATCCAGGCCAACGTAGTCCTCCACCACATTGTTACCCTGATGAAAAAGGTACACTGTAGTAAACAACACTCAAATATAAGCATCAGTTTTTGTTCTAGGTTCTAAAAACTCATAGGACTACCACTTACCTTCAATATGCCCGAATCGGCCCAATGTAGCACAACGTTTCGTTTAATAAGCATATTTATGAGACCTTTGGGCAGCACCTGCTCCTGTATTTCTCTTTGGTTTCTACTGTCATCCCTCCTCAAAGACAAGTAGTCCCCCAACTCTCTTTTGGAGCGTGGACATTCAGAAACAACGAAAAGAATATTTTTGTCAATGCCCAAGTCATCGTCCTGCAAAGGGACATTTCTGCCACCTCGACTGGACCTTCGGGGTCTCAATGCCACTTTGGTGGGAGATGTTAGATCAGGTCTGTCCCACTGGAAGTCTAGGAGGATCCCTTTCAGTGCATTCTGGACACAACTAGCCGGGCTGGGTTTCAGTTTGTGTTGCGTTAAGGGCTTTTCGCGACATATGCGTGATTTTTCCTCCACATTAAATTTGACATAATGCTCCTCTTCAAAGTCACTAAACGCCTTCTCGTGAAGCTCTTTGAAGTCAGTGCCTCTGGTTATGAGCGTAGCACTTTTAACTGTCCTTGAATGGAAAAATGTATATCCCCATCGCACTTTTTCGAGACCATATTTATTTCCCAAACTGAGCAGAATCCTTAGTATCCAATGTTTGAGATTATACTGAAAGGCACTGGTCGTGCTGCTGTTCTCTTCTGGTTGACAATCCACATCGATGGCAAAAAACACATTCTGAGCGAACATACCTGCACTTGAAGGACTGTCATAGACAATAATATCGCTATCAGCGATCAAATGTTACAGGTATAGACGTTTAGAACTAGTTTAGACAGCCAAAACAGATAAGAGAGGTGACGTCATGCCTTTAAAATAGTCTAAAATGTAAATAAAGGCATATTCGAGCGTTACGAGCAGCTCGTGCAATGTGCACGTACGTTATTTTCCAGTCGCTGTCGAGCCATTAACCATTCGAAACTAAATATATCCATTTAAACATGCCGTTAAGATCAACGGCCACTTATAAAATATATGTATATGTATATTATTTGAAGCTATTGTTTCTTTACCCTTTAAAATTTCCGTTAGCAATTGCTCGACTCGCTCCCTCAAACTCTTCGCGCTTAAGAATACCATTGGCTGCAGCGAATGGCATAAAACAAACTTTAAAAACGTCATTCGTTTCTCTTCGTTTGATAGGACCACAGGGCTGTACAATAAAAAAATCCAAAGACGTCATTCCTATCTCGCTCTGTGATTGGCCCACAGTCATGTCAATAAAAAAGCAGCGCTTCCGTTCTTCTCGTACGTAGTATGCAGAGCATTGTTTATGTTTTACTGGCATCTACTGGGCAGGAGTCAGAATGTCAATAGGAACACGATGCAGCGTACTACAAAATCCAAAATAAATGTCTGCATTGCTTAAGATAAAATGTAAGAAGCAAAGAGCAGAGAAGTTCACTTAAACGAACTGTTAAAAAGAGTAAATATTATTTCTTTGCCTGTACGTTTGGTCATAGTGATTATTTTTGCACAGAACACAAGTTAAAGGTGCTGTTGGTGCTGATATTGTCTCTCCTTTATAGCCAAATGTGGACAGGGACGGCTTGATAAACCATAAAGCCTTTTTATAGGCTTCCCACACATTTTGACCAATGAATTCACATGACTTTGTTGCAATAATTTGTTATTATTGGATAAAGAGAATATATATATAGCGAGAGAGAGAGAGAGAGAGAGAGAGAGAGAGAGAGAGATTGCACTCACAAAGAGCCATTTCTAGCCGATGAAATATTTTAGAGCTGAGCATTACTAGAGAATTACTCATTTCCATGACCTTTTAATATTTTGACTAATTTTCCTGACTTTTCCAAGCATGTGAATAACAATAAAAAAATTCCCTGATATTTTCAGGTTTTCGATGACTGTGGGAACCCTGTCTCGCTGATAAATATTCAGCGAGTATTTATATTATAGCGAATAGTGACTCAACGATCAGCACGCAAATCTGTGATAGCCCATTTTGAGCTCTAGTTTGCCATGCGTGAGTCTGCTTCGGTGTCTTTTCTTGCCTGTAAAGACAGCATGACTATAGCACGAGCCAATGGCATTCGAGTGCGGGCTGTAAAGGAGCATATTATTGGTTTGACTCACTGAACGAATACACCCCTTCACTGAACCACTGAACTCAAACCGTGATCAAGTGAGGATCAGGACCTGTTGACTGACTGAAGGAGAGGAGGAGTTCGGTTTGGTCACTTATTTCGTTAATCTTGTTGAACAAGGAGAGAAAGGGGCTGGACAAATTATGAGTAAAAGTGACTGATGACATAATTATGACTTCTGGACGTAACTGAACTAATAATTATTTTTAGGCTAATATTGTTGTCTTTTTGTATAGTCATGCACAGCAGTTCACAAAATGATAGATATGCTTTGTTGTCATTTGTGAGGAAAACGCTTATTACGCTTAAACACTCTGTGGAATTCTCTAAATCAATTTGTTGATAAGCACGTTTTAATAAAGTAAAACTAGACCTGTTTCAGTCGTGAATGAATTAGTGTATTATCAAAGGTTTAATGACTCACTCAAAACACATAAAAGACATGTGATTTACAAGAATTGTTACAGAATGGATCAGTGAACATATCTGGATGAATCTTTTGGTGAATGAATTCCAAAGACTCATGTCACGAGTTAATGACAGAGATGCACCATCTGGAGTTACTACACCCCACTAAATAAATGTGACAATTATTGTAGTAATAGATTTTTGTGGTGTTTGATTTAACTTTAAACTACTAAAGTTGCAGAATTATTGATTCATGTTCCATAATATTAGTGACAACTCTTTACAATAAGGTTGTATTTGTTAACATTAGTTAACAGCATTAGTTACCATGAACCAACAATGAACAATACTTTTTCAGAACGTATTAATCTTGGTTAATGTTAACTGCAACATATAGTAAAACATTTTTAAAATTAAAAATTGGAAATGTTGACATAAATTAATGCATTATGAACTAATATGATATAAAAATTAATAATTGTATTTTCATGAATATACATTATGTCTAGATTTATAAGTACTGTAAAAATATATGGTTCATTGTAAGTTAATGATACCTAATGCATTGACTGTTAACAATTACAACCTTATTGTAAAGTGTTACCATTTTTGTTAATAAACAGAGAACAAACAAAGAATGATTAGGGCAGATGAAACATGTTGCCAATAAATAGACAGTTACAATAATATATGGTTTTGTCTATATTCTTCAAGCAGGTTATTTTTTATAACTTTAGAAATGGTTATTATTGAAAATGATGAAATTCTGAATTAATATCTGCTGGCTATCTTGAATGATGTAAACACCATCTATGCAACATTAAATTTGTATATCTTTACAGTGTCATTGTGGGCTGAGCCCCACTAAGATTGAAATCCTAAAATCACCCCTGGAATAATACTCAACCTGTAATTAGAATGGCAAAATAGCTGGGTCTAAATAAAAGTAAAAGTTAATTTAAGACATTTTGGAACAATGTTAATCAACAGCTCTGTAAGGGTGCTTTATTTTGTATTTATCCTTTCAATTCAGCCACGTCAAATTTGATCATTTTCATGCATTTTCATGTTGCCAAAAGAACATGACCAAAAGGGTACAGAGTAGGATAAAAAGGGAAATATCTGATAACCTTGCAGGAATAGACTGTTTGTTCTGGCACATAGAAAGAGAGACTGTGAGTACACCCAGAATAGGCTAACTTTGTGTCAGTACACAGAATAGAAATGTCAGCGCTACATTAGGAAGCTCAGATAGGTTCCCAGTCATAATCACAGACACACGATACATAAAGAAAAAATTTTATAATTTAATTTTCAAGAGTCTTACAAATGTCAGAAACTCAACCTCCCAGTATCATCCTCATCATAGTTGGTGTCATTTTGTTATTTTTACAATGCTTTCTCCTATCCTGACTAATATGCAGAGGCAGCTAAGCCAATAAGTCATTTATGCTATTTAAGTAAGTAAGCAATGTGGCTCTGTGACACTATCAAAACATTGCTCTGTTTGTTTCAGGATACTTATTTGAAAACATTTATTTATTCAATTCCAATGGACAATGCTAGCATGAAATTCCACACTTTAAATAAAGAATTTGCATGGCTTTATTTACATAGATGGTAAAAATGAAATGCAACACCATATATCCCGCTTGCAGTATTGATCAACTGATTTCCCCTGACACATATATTAATAACTTTTCACCAGTCATCCCTTGGCAACTGCCCTCATCAATGGTTTGAGGAAATGAGAGTGAAAGAAAGTAGGTTACCTTCTGCTCATTAAGCAGTTCTAGCATATTCTTGACAATTTTAAGATTAATCTCATTAGATCAAGACATTAGCAGAAGAAGTGCTTCCAGTTATGTGTCTCTTGGTTCTGACTCAAAACCCGGGAGGGTTCTGCTTTGTGGTGTATATGAGAATGTAGGTCAGGGATTCAGCAAACAAATGCCTTTTCAGACAGCACCCAGAACAGACAACATTCTCAGGTAATGCAATGCATACTGAGAACCAACAGAAAGGTGAATTAGCAAAACAGAATGGGCTGTTATTTTTTATATGTATTTGTGCACAAGCTATACTACTTAATATGTATCTATGTGTAATTAAACTCTAACTATACATTTTTACCACTTATGTTGCAATGTGCACAGGGCTGTTACAAAAGACCTCATATTTGTACCGTTCCCCAAATCTGGCTTATGATCTTCGAAGTGCCATGTCATGAAGATGGATCTACGTGTTTCCAGTTGAAGAAAAGCAACAAATCCCTCTTTTTCCTGAGCACTTAATCTTCCTTGCTCTTCAGCGTACTGTACGTTGTCATTACTGATCCATTTAATAAACACTGGCCTGTAAACATGAGTCACAGTGTTTGTCTAATGATTCAGTCACGTTTCAAGCCCACTCACTTTAACTATTTTTGCCAGGTCAATTGTGAAATAAACAGCCTTGTGGTTGATTCATAGGACTATAGTTCAAAGAATATGGGTGAGGAATTACAATATAGCCAATTACAAACACAAATATTATGGATTTAAAATACAATGCTGCACATTTTCCTTGACACGTTCCCTTTCGAGGAAGATTTCCATCAAATCGTCTCTTGGCAAGTAATGAGATAAAGAACTATTTGTTACATAACCAAGAACAGTGGGACCAGTCCAAATGCCAGCTGGGAACATGATGTTTTTAACTGATGGCTGTTATGCACTCAACAATGCTCCCGAACATTCTGAAAAATTTGCAGTGTCTATATTTTTAAAGTTTATAAAGTAGCCATAAAGGTCTGAAAAGGGCTTGGACATCAAGTCGCAGAAAGAATTTATATGCAGCTGTGTTTTTAGCTTTGATTAGATAAAGCTAGGCCAAAATGTAAATGTAAACAGACAGATAAAATGAATTCTGAAACAAATGGGAGGAGCTGTAGACAAGGCAGTCTGGTGAAAATGGAACATAAAGTTTATTTTCACAGCAGTTTGAAAAAACACAGTACTTCACTGACCTCACCATCGCCACGGCAACCACATTCAAAGTAGGTTGCTGAGGGACTTTGGTGCAGAGAAGGGAGATAACAAGGAGATTTTCAAGGTTCTTGAAAGAAAATATTCTTTTAGGTGTTGGGAAACATGAGTGGACTGCATGCAATTTTTTTTTTTTTTTTAAATATTCAGCTAAAGGTAAAACAGCAACTGTCATTGATATAGATCCTTAAAGCAATATTCCGGGTTCAATACAAGTTAAGCTAAATCAACAGCATTTGTGGAATAATATTGATTACCACTGAAATTAATTTTGACTCGTCCCTCCTTTTCTTTAAAAAAGCAAACAGTGAGGCACTTACAATGGAAGTGAATGGGGCAATCTTTTTTAGGGTTTAAAGGCAGAAATGTGAAGCTTATAATTTTATAAAAGCACTTACATTAATTCTTCTGTTAAAACTTGCATTTTATTTGAGCTGTAAAGTTGTTTAAATCTTCATTTTTACAGTCGTTTTAGGATTTCTTTTTTTTTTTTGACATTATAAAACATTCATAACAACGAAGTTGTAAAATTGTCTATATCTTTATACAGATGCAGTTAGTAAGTGAAATTATCACACTAAAATCATGTTAACATGCATATTGTTTATGTCTTGTGGCTATACTTTTAAAACTGTGAGTATTTTAACGTTTACTGATTGGCCCCATTGACTTCCATTGTAAGTGCCTCACCGTAACCCAGATTTTTGCTTTTTTTAAAGAAAAGGACAGACGAGTGGAAATTTATTTTTGTGGTAATCAACATTATGCCACAAATGCTGTCGACTGAGCTTAAATTGTATTGAACCTGGAATATTTAAGATGCAAGGATGAAGAAATCTTATTTTAAGTCAGGTTTATAAAGACTCAGTGGGACAAAGGGTATTCCCTAAAACACTCACACACACTTAGTTTTTATGTTGAGCATAATCTTTCACAACACCACAGAATCCCCAATTGGATATAGAGGCATGTTTTCCCATAATGTAACTAGATCAGAAGGCAAGTCAGAGAGATTCTATTTTAAGTCTACTGGTGGAAACAAATCAGATGTTGAGGAGGGCGTCCAGGCAGGGGCTGATGAAATGTGTTTTTGTGTTGTGGATTAAGCACTTTGTAAACGCATGCTATTTTCTGAGAATATGGGTGATCATTATTCTGAGAGGCCATAGGAGGAGTTCATTGATTCATCTGTCATTTGTTGTTTTACCTTCTTGCACTCTCACTTGAACAAACTTTTTTTTTTTTTTCTGCATTTGTATTATTTTGTATCATTTCGTAAACGCTTCATTAAACTGGTTTGCTGTGAAACGCCCAATGTTTAAACAACACAATTTATGTAAAAGGACAAATTAGAGGACAAATTCAACTTTATAAAGTTTATTTATATTTTATAGAAATTATGAAACAAATTAACAAAGATAATAAAGGTCAAAAGGTCAAATTTAAATATTCTGGTAGTGACTTATTTTCAAATTAAAGTAATACTAAACTTTCTTTTAGCAACTATTTTTGTATCATTGTGTATTATTTCATAAAATTTTTGGTAAACTGGTTTGCTTACCGCTCACCATTAAAAATTAAGAACAAATTAAAGGGCAAATGCAATGCTATAAAGTGCATTTGTATATCTATTAAAGAAAGTATGAAACAAATAAACATAATAAAGGTCAAATATAAAGGATTATTTTCTTTAATTAGTTCAAATACAATGATTGTGACTTTACAATTTCTCTCTTAACTCTCTTTTAGCAATTATTTTTGAATAATTTCTCATTATTTCATTGAAAAGAAATTAAATGCAATGCTATAAAGTTTATTTGTATATTAAAGAAAGTATGAAACAAATTAGCAAATATAATAAAAGTCAAATCGAAGTATAAAGCCTTCTTTTCTTTTCTCTTACATACAGTGATAGTGACTTCACTATCATGTCCACAGTGTCATCAAAACAAATGTCTAATTTCACTATGTTATAACAAAATAATCTGTGAATAAATATAACACATTTAAAAAGTAAATTATTTGTTCATTATTGAGTTCATTAGTAAGTTCACCATTGCCTGAACACTGTTTATTTTCTGTAAAAATACATTACATTATCTGTCAGTATTTCAGATAACCGATTATTTATAACAAAATAAGACAGTCTACATCCTGCTCAGCAGTGAAGAACCCATTTGACTGTACAATCTTTAAGCAGGCACAAGGGATATAAACAACAACATTAGTCTCAATGGAATAGCACATAGTACCTTATCTGTCATACAAGTTCATTACACATGAAACCTCACAGGTCCTTAAGTCTCATGTGGCAAAAAAAGGAATTTGCATGGAATTTAAGTGGTTTCTGAAATCTTCCAAAATACTACAGCTTAGTTTTGCAGAGAAGCTTAAACAGTTAAACAGTTTGCCAGCATTACTTGACTGGAATTTGCACATTTAAAATGCATTTATATGCATACCATTACTAGGTTAAAATGATAGTCCATCCAAAGATGTACATTTTGGCATTATTTACTCCCCCAAATGTTGTTCCAAACCCATACAAGTTTCTTTTTTCCGGGAAACATTAAATGAGATGTTAGAAAGAACACAGGCTCAGTCAATATCAAAAGAGATGCATTGAAAGTGAATGGTGACTGAGGCTGCCAGTCCCTAACATTCTGCTTAACATCTCATTTTGAGAAAGAAAGAGTCATACAGGTTTGAAACAACATGTGAGTAAATGTGTCGTTTTTTTAGTGAACTATCCCTTTAACAAACGTAAATCAGGAATTTCAAGGGAAAGTATGTGCAAAACACAAATAATTCCAGTCCCTTCAGCCGTTTGACTTTCCTTCCTCCTCCTTACTTAAACTCTCTCTTTATATCTCTCAGTCTCTTCCTCCTCCTCCTGTCGCCTTTCACTGTGCCGAGTCTGAGTCACTGGAGTCCAGACTAGCCTGCGTGGATGTGGTGCGGCAGCTTTGCGTGGATCCCGCGTGGTGCAAAGTCTGTGTGCTTTTTCTTAGACTCTCCAGCGACTGCAGGAAAGACCGTCTCGCCCTTTCTTCCTCCAGAGGCGAAGCCCCTTCTTCCTCCACTTCTGCAATCTCTGCAAAGGTCACCGGCTGGGTCTTGAACCGGGCATCTCGTGGCCGCCGGGGACGGTTTCGGCACCTGGCTAGACACTTGGGCACAGGCAGCTGCTGGGGAAACTCCTCCATTGCTGATGCCAATATGTGTGCAGGTAGAACCGGGAAACCCACCGTCTCCATTGGACGTGCAGCCATGGATCTGGATGGCAAGGGCTGGACGTTTCTCTTCTGAGATGTTTGTGATGAGAGAGCCTTGCGATTCTCCAGTTTACAAAAGGTTTTAAAGTAATTTTCTCGGTTCTTGTTTCAAGAGAGCTTCCTCTTGCCTAAATTTTGATGGCAAAGCCAACAATTTGAAATTCAGCTCCAGATGACAACGTCCAGGTGATAACAGGGGAGAGTAAACGCCTTCAGACTTTGTTTGTACCACTTACTGGAGTACTGTTTGTGCTGTCTCTTTGCCGTTTCTCAGTGTGCCACTGACAGAGATAAACCTGCTCAGGCTTTTATAGTGCTTCACTCCCCCAAAATCTCCCCACTCCACTCTGGCTCCACCCACCCACTGTGAACAGTCATGGTTCCGGCTGCCATACCAGTCCCTCTGAATCAGATCCTTGAAATAAATGCCAGCCAGGGAGGGAGGAGGGAACAGGATATGTGCAGTATCAAAAGAGAGAATCAAAAAAATCTACAAGAGAGAAATAAACATATGGCCAGGAAGAGAAAAATGGATGGTTAGAGGTTATATACAAGAGAAATAAACAAAAGATGATTTAAGATGATCATCTAGATTGTAAACCACATACATAAACACATATTAGGTGTGAACAAATGTGTGGTGAAAGAAATAGAATAGACACATGATGAGAGTATATATTATATACAGTGAGTGAGGTTCAAAAGTCTGAGATCACACTGAAATCTGGGATATTTTTTTTCCATTCAAACCTGGAAACAACCAAAGTTTTCAAATAAAAAAAAGAAAAAAAAAAGAAAAGAAAAAAGAAGTAGGACGTAAAATAAAGAAGAAATATTTAAAATTCTGCACCATTTCTAGGTCACTAATCAAATGAAAGCACATTTGTGACATTGACAATCTCAGTATGCAGAATGGATGTACTCATGTGTAAGTGAAGTGCATAAACCACATATCAGGTGTCAACAAACTGTGGCAAGCTCTTCAAGATGCTTGGAACAACCTGTCACCAAATATTTGCATAGTAATTCCATTAATGTTCTCCTAACCCTAACCCAAACCCTGAAGGCCCAGATATACTTCATAAGAAATCGAAGAATGAACATGTTTAACGTGTGTATATACTGTAAGTATATACACTCACTGAACACCATGGTCCTAATAAAGTGTCTGACGTGGTCTCCTGCTCTTGTAGCAATGTTGCCTCAATGTTGTGCATTCTGAGATGCTATTCTGCTCACTATAATTGTACAGAGTGGTTATCTGTCAGCTAGAACCACTCTGGCCATTTTCCGTTGACCTCTCTCATCAACAAGGTGTTTCTGCCCGCAGAACTGCCGCTCACAAGATGTTTTTTTTTTTGTTTTTTTTGGCACCATTTTGAGTAAATTCTAGAGACTGTTGTGCGTGAAAATCCCAGATCAGCAGTTACAGAAATACTCAAACCAGCCCGTCTGACACCAATAATCATGCCACAGTCGAAATCACTGACATCACATTTTTTCCCCATTATGATGGTTGATGTGAACATTAACTGAAGCTCCTGAACCGTATCTGTATGATTTTATGCATTGCACTGCTGCGACATGATTGGCTGATTAGATAATCGGATGTAAATGTAGGTGTACAGGTTTACCTAATAAAGTGCTCAGTGAGTGTATATTGGAACACTTCTAATGATGATACACACTTTTCATCGAAGTGGGCCACTTGGTGTCTGATATCATTTTTCTTTTACTAGAGGTGTAGTCAGCTCTGCAACACGTACATGGGAAGAATCACACCCCAAAGTGCCATGACCATGATCTCACCACTATAATGAGTGTAGCTCTCATCACCCTCTTGCTTTTCTTTTTTCTCTCTCTCTTCATGTGCCATTCAGAATTGTCATTATGACTAGAGTCACCCTCCAAAGATTCACGTCAGACATGTTCAATGAGCCTGGAGACATATTAGGCACAGTGTGTAAAACTTTTTTCAAAGCCCCTGATGATGACCCATAGAAAACAAAATTTTTTTATTTTTTTTTATTTTTTGTTTATTGTTTTACATTTTTTGACTTTCAGAAATCAAAATGAAACATTTTCACAATCTCTTTTACTTCTGAAGTTTAACAGGATTCAACAAGAAAAATTAATGTAGGACAGGACTTTATTTTATCCATCTGGAATTGACTGGATTGTGAAAAGTGGTCTCTATATGACGTGGTTGGAGGGGAGGGATTGAAAAGTGCTTGGTGACGTCAGTCGTTTTAGATGTGGAACAAGTTATTACATTTTGAAAGATTTTGAAGACAAACTTTGTTTTCCTTGTAATAATTTACACCAATGAATCATGCATAATAAGACCAGGAACATGCATTGAGAGAGTAAATTTTGACCCAATGAACATTTCCCCAAATTCTCTGATTGAGCTCCTTCAAAATCTAAAACAAATAACCAAGTATGACTTAACAGCGGAACTTCTTTCCATTGTCTTGGGATTTACATTTACATTTAGCAGACACTTTTATCCAAAGCAACTTACAAATGAGAGTCATAGCAAACAATTTGTCATACAAAGTTCAACAACATCTATAGTATACTGCCAAGCTCTCAAGGTGGCTGGAGTAGTAAAGGTGCAAGTGCAGAAGAAAGAGACAGAGAAGTATATGTGTGTGTATATATATATATATATATATATATTATACACACATATACTTCTCTGTGTGTTATGTGTACAGTAAGTGCAATTAGTGTGTATTGGTTAAGTGCTCACAGAACAGATGTGTTTTCAGCTGGTTCTTGAATGCTGAGATGTTATCAGCAGATCGTGTGAAGGTTGGAAGCTCATTCCACCACAGTGGAACATAGAAAGTGAATGATCATGAAATAGACTTTGAGCCTCTTTGTGATGAGACCACCAGGCGTTGCTCGTTCAGGTAGCCAGTGAAGTGAAATCAAGTGTGGGGTGGCATGAGCCCTTTTTGGCTGATTGAAGACCAGACGCGCTGCTGCATTCTGGACCATCTGCAGTGGCTTAATTTTGTTAACTGGGAGGCCAGCCAGGGATGCATATCCAGTGGCAAAGCACTGGAGTTACAGAGTAGAGAAACACAGCGAATCAGAGGTGACAGAATCCACAGAGATGGATTTGTTATGTTATACATACCAAGGTCATATGCTTCACTACAATGGCCAGATATTTAGGACATGATGACTAGTAACCTACGGTGACTATTAAATTATTATTGCTTGAGTTGATTATCTTGCAGTTGTAAGGGGAACAAATTAATTTGTTTTCAAATTAAGAGATATGTGCATGTCTGTTATTATGTGATAGAAAGAGGTGAAAATACCATTTGGAGGCCCTGTATTTTGCTTGGACTTGACCTGGAATACACTACAGGGGCCAAAAAGCCATATATTTATAGTACTACATAGACACATTCCCATGAAGGCCACTTGCACTGCATAACAGCCAAAATTAGCAGAGGCAACATCCTGACTTCTCCCTCACGGCCCAAAACATGCCAGTCCAGTAATGGATAACACAAACAGAAGCTGCTCATATTACTTCGACAGGTTATTATTTTATTTTTTTATAACTAACTTATGTATAAGTAGTACTGTACATAAATGTCTGTATGTGCTGGGTACATTACTTCTGAAATGTAATCGGTACTGATTACAAATTACACCATTTAAATTGTAATCTCTTATGTAATCTTTTAAATTACACTTTTTAGGTAATATAATCTGATTACTTTTGGACTGCCCATTTTATATTTTGATGAAAATCTATTTATTAATTTTAAATGTATTGAGTAACAATTAACACTGCTTTTATTAAAAATTCTTAAACATAAAATCATATGGAAACTTTTTCTTTTTCAGTTGCTGAGTAAAAAAAAAAGTGCTTAAAGGGTCATAAAATTAATGTTACTCAAGATAAAAGACAATAAGGACATGCTTGCATGTTTAATCTTAAAAGAACTGTTATTTAGGAAATTAAGAATAGGGATTGGACTTTTTATTATCCAGCTCTGAAATCAATAATGAGAGAATATCTCTAGATATTATGTAGAGATGTACAATGTTTACCTCCTCATAATTATTCAAGAGAAGGTGTGGCCTTAACCTAAAGGCCCCAATATACTTCCAGAGAAGTTCTTCGTTCAGGGTTAAAAGAAGTTCTAAACAGCCAAGCAACGGTATACTGTTCCCGAACATTCAGACACCCGCCACACCGCTGTGGGAGGCGTTTAAAAGTACATTTAAATATAAGGATGCTACATGTAAAGCCTAAACTAATGTGATATTAAAATGTGTTATCAATGACTTTATGCATCATTATATGAGCAGAATTAACATGAGGTCAGTAAAAGAAGTTTTAACCACTCGATGATGATTTAGAGTAACATATGCTGTAGAAAATGTTTAATTTGTCTTGATTAAATTCTGAATTCATGATGCTAATGCACTAACATTCTATACGTGGCCATAATATGCACCGATTACACTCTGTTATTGTAATTTATGATGACACTGATAGAACTGCAAAGATTGGTGTATAAAAGTGTTAATGTGCAGAATAAATACAAAACAATGATGATAGGCTTACTTTGGGCAGATGTGTGAATGGCTTTTGCTGCAGATGGCACATGAGGTAATGGGCACTTGAGAGTATTTGAGTAGTTTTGATTCTTTTTGTAGACTAATTAAAAAACATCACATGATATGGTCTTGCATGCAGGTGTGTTCACGTTGAATACTGACTGAAAAACTTAAAGTAGTAGGTGGAGCCTCAGGCCACACCTACTGATGACGTGGAAGTTTTCCTAAAAGTTCGCCCAGGCCAGCTGTTCCGAACCACCGAAACTAATGCAAAAACACCTTCTTTTTTTAACAGATTTTGTTCTAAATGACATGACGTCATACCCATTTATTCCTCGATTTCGTATGAGGTATATCTGGGCCTTTCATCCTAAAGCATGGTGCAAAAGCACAAAGTTGCATGTGACCGATAACTCTGAAATGTTTGTTTGCAACGTGTGGTTTTAAGGAAAAGTGTCTAAAATAATGGGCAGGTGGATGAGGGCTTGTTTGAAATACATTATTTTCGATGCAGGGTGCCAATACAAACAGTTTGGCATTTATTTGTGCATTAATTTAGAAACTAAATTTAAAAAGAGAAACCAAATGCCCTGTGTGTAATTGTAGATTGTATTAAGTACTTTCAATGCAGTGTATCAATTTTGGTAACTACATGCACACATGGCTAGATGTTACATAAAATATTTATAATACAGGCCGCTCATGACTGCTCATTTTAAAGTTTAGGAGCATAATTAGTAAATTACGCACTAGTTATTGCCTTTGTCTTATTGGAATGTAATCCAATTACAAGTACTCAATTTTTGTAATCTGATTATGGAATCCAGATTACATGTAATCTGTTACTATCCTGCACTGCGTACAATTTAGTTTCATAACTTCATATCTTCAAAAACAAGAAAATATCAGAGCCCAACATGGATTCCTTGATATGCTCCTACAAAGCTCTAGTTCATCCATTCCTGGAAGTAATGAAAAAACAAGATAAAATGAATTAGTTCCGTAGCTGTGTTTTGGGAGTTAAACCACAATCTGGGTCTTGATTTCAGTGTAGTGTTGAGTGCAATGTACTCTGTTGAGATGTTGTTTTTGTTCCAAAGTTCTGCTGGGAAAAGGAGGAGTTTTCCCCTAAAACAGACGGAGATCTGGGTCTTAATATCAGTGGGAATGAAAAGAGCAGAGATGGAACACAGGCCTTGACTTCAACAGACACAGCACTGCACGTCTAATGGATTTGTGCTGGCAGCGTACATGTTGCTGTTAGTCTTATTTGTCTGGACTCGTGACGCAGCTCTTTGATCTGGGAATTAGGAGGAGGGAGAACTTGTCTTCATGAAATTTAACAAAGGTCAGCCAACAGAGAGAAAATGTTGGATGAACTTTGTAACCTAATATTTAGCAGATCTGTCCTTGGAAGCTCCTACTTAAGAGTCTCGTAGATCGTAATTACGAGTGTGTTCAAGAGATTATGGTTAGAATACACATGTTGGGAAATTTCATATTTCTTTTCAAAATGTTTAATACAGGAAGCTTTTTTTGTTTTGTCAGAGTGTTGCCTTGGTCAAACTGGCTAAATAGTATAGTATTAGTATTTTCTGACAGGCTTAATTGCTATTCTTCATAAACAGTACATAAAACATGTACAAATGAAATTCAACTGTCAACATTCACAATTATAGCTTATTATGGTCAATCCCAATTTGCATCCACCATGATTCTTTAATTGATGCCCAAAAATCCACTCGTACTTATGAGTTAAGGCCCCGATATACTTCATACGAAATCGAAGAACGAACAGGTGTGGCGTCATTTAGAACAAAATTTGGCCAAAAAGAAGGTGTTTTTTAGTTTGTTTCGGTGGTTCGTAACAGTCCGCCTGGACGAACTTTCAGGAAAACTTCTTATCTGCTGCTAAACACCTTCCTATTGCCATTGGTCTACGTCATCGGTAGGTGTGACCTGAAGCTCCACCTATTGAGGCCAGTAGCTAATTCCTGTTCACAGCGTTCAGTCAGTCAAGATCAGTCAACATGAACACGCATTAGCTTCGGTGAATTCAGAATGTAAACAAGACAAATTAAGCATTTTCTACTGCATATATATTACTTTAAATCATCATCGAGTGGTTAAAACAGCTTCTTCTACTGACCTCATGTAAATTCTACTCATCGAATGAGGCATAAAGTCATTGATAACACATTTCAATATCACATTAGTTAAGGTTTTACAAAGGGTCCTCATACTCACACAGGTAGCCAAAAGTTTGGAATAATGTACAGCTCTTATGCAAAGAAATTGGTATTTATTTCACCAAAGTGGCATTCAACTGATCACAAAGTATAGTCAGGACATTACTGATGTAAAAAACAGCACCATCACTATTTGAAAAAAGTAATTTCTGATCAAATCTAGACAGGCCCCATTTCCAGCAGCCATCACTTCAACACCTTATCCTTGAGTAATCATGCTAAATTGCTAAGTTGGTACTAGAAAATCACTTGCCATTATATCAAACACAGTTGAAAGCTATTTGGTTCGTTAAATGAAGCTTAACATTGTCTTTGTGTTTGTTTTTGAGTTGCCACAGTATGCAATAGACTGGCATGTCTTAAGTTCAATATTAGGTCAAAAATGGCAAAAAAGAAACAGCTTTCTCTAGAAACTCGTCAGTCAATCATTGTTTTGAGGAATGAAGGCTATACAATGCTTGGAATTGCAAAAAAACTGAAGATTTCATACCAAGGTGTACACTAAAGTCTTCAAAAACAAAGGACAACTGGCTCTAACAAGGACAGGAAGAGATGTGGAAGCAGATGTACAACTAAACAAGAGGATAAATACATCAGAGTCTCTAGTTTGAGAAATAAACGCCTCACATGTCCTCAGCTGACAGCTTCATTGAATTCTACCTGCTCAACACCAGTTTCATGTACAACAGTAAAGAGAAGACTCAGGAGTGCAGGCCTTATGGGAAGAATTGCAAAGAAAAAGCCACTTTTGAAACAGAAAAACAAAAAGAAAAGGTTAGAGTGGGCAAAGAAACACAGACATTGGACAACAGATAATTGAGTTTTTGTGGGATCAACTAGACTGTAAGGTGTGTGAGAAGTGCCTGACAAGACAGCCACATCTATGGCAAGTGCTACAGGAAGCGTGGGGTGAAATGTCACCTGAGTCTCTGGACAAACTGACAGCTAGAATGCCAAGGATCTGCAATGCTGTCATTGCTGCACGTGAAGGATTTTTTGATTAGAACTCTTTGAAGTAGTTTAAAAAAAAATTCAAATTGTAATAGTAATTTTTTATGTTATTAATGCCCTGACTATACATTGTGATAAGTTGAATGCCACTTTGGTGAATTAAAGTACCAATTTCTTTCCATAAGAGCTAAATGGACTTCTAAAGTGTAAATGCACTTCTAAACGCCTCCCACAGTGGTGTGGCGGGTGTCTGATTGTTTGCAAAAGGTTTACCTTTGCTCAGCTGTTTCGAACTTCTTTTTACCCCTGAACAAAGAACAAAAAAGAATTTATCTGGAAGTAAATCTGGGCCTTTAATGTGTACTCATTTCATAACTAAGACAGCATTTGTGCCTTGCTCAAAGGCACAATAGAAAATCATGGACTTCGGAGTTCATGGAACCCTTGTAGAGATTGAACCTACATCTGTATCAGGATAAAAGGAAGGCATGGTTTAAATGACTCTGATGTAAAATGAAAGCAGACCCTTGCAGTTGGACACAGGGGACTGTTTCCAACACTTGTAGACAGGTGGTGACAAAAAATATCTGTGGTCTTGCTAACAAAAGAGCTACTGGGTGGAAGGGTACTGGCAGCATGTGGGTCATATGACTTCCCCAAAAAAAAAATAGTTTGCATGCAACAGCACATTGATCCTGCAGTTATGAGGAGTTCATAGTGCACCTGGAAAATATTGAAAGCATACTGGATGTCATGCCAGAGTTTAAGTTTAAGGTTCTCTGGCCTGTGAAACAATGGAAGATCCACTGTGTGGTAAGAAAATCAGCTTGAAAATCAGTTAATGCTTCTTAAATGCAAGTACACGATGAAAGGGTGCACTTGCTCATCTGTTTTGCCACTAATGACTCCTGTTACATAAATTATTTTAAGTTCAGCCATGAAACTCTACATGGCACAAGCCGATAGGTCCTTTAAACATGTAATCTGTTAGCCAATCAACTTGCATGCTCTCTCTAACATTTCAATTGCCTCAGTTGTTTGCAGGTAAGCCGGTTTCACTACAGCGTGCTACGAGTTTTCCCTCTGAAACCCTCCTCCTCCCCAGCTCCATTTTCTATACCTGCTTTAATCATGTCTAATTGTGAATACATGCTTAACACAGCATGTGTATTTTAGTAGCAAGTCTTCATACTTGCTCTGCAGCAGCAGCGTCAGCTGATATAGTCTGCCAAGACCAAACCTACCAACTTGTCATATCCATTATAACTAGATTTTTTTTTGTTGAAGAAAACTTGCTTACCCATGCAGAACTCACTGCCATAATGCCAGCGTGTTGCTATGCTGTCCCTAGATGGTTTCTAGGGTGTTCTAGTTGGTTGTTTATTAGACCAAGAGTCCACCCCCAAAGTAAACAATATAGGACTCCAGCATTAGGATGTTTCTGTGCACCCCCTGATCCCTAGATATGGATTGGGTCCCTCCTTCAACCCCTTCAATGTCTTTAGGTTTAAGTCAGATTGCTTAGAAAAGTAATGGAACACTTCTCCTCTTAAAAAACCCCTAAACCCTATGTATGAGCAACAGTAATAATGATGTTTGTCTTTGCAAACACTACTACTACTGTGGACCCTTCCTCTTCCTAACCCAACAGATACACAAAAGCACACACAGAGAGAAAGAAAAACATTGCAAAGTTAATTGTGGTGGAAAAATAATGGCCAGTGATCCCATAACACAGCAAGGGTCCCTGCATTCCAGAACAGAAGCACCATTTCCACGCACAGGTCAGTCTTTTATGGAAAGCTCTGAAAGGCATTGCATTGCCAACTGAGCATAATGGAACACCAAGTAACTCAAATTAAAATGCTCCAACAAATCACTGAAAGCCTCAAGCAACAGTGTGAGATTTATGGTCCACAGTTTCTAAACATTTTGATAGTTCTCTGGCAATAAGGTTGCCTTTGAGATGTGCTGCCAAATGGCTGCTTTCGTCCGAAAGCACTCTTACTCAGGGCTTCCCATATTTAGGGATATTTACTCTATAAGTGTGACATAACAGACACATTTTCCATATTTGACCATTTCAGCCTAAAACTGCAGGGAACTTTTGGAGGGTTTAATCGCAGAAATGTGAAGCTTATATTTTTATAAAAACACTTACATTAATTCTTCTATTAAACTCATGTATTATGTGAGCTGTAAAGTTTAATCATCATTTTTACATTCATTTTAGGGTTTGTCGACATTACATCCTCTTGGCAATGAAGTTGTAAAATTGGCAATAACTTTACACAGAAAAGGTTAGTAAGCAATTTTATCACACTCAAATCATGTTAACACACATAATGGCTGTGTCTTGTTTGGAAGGATGTGTCTTCCGGAGGTCACATTTGTCGGCCGCATACGTCATCGAGGCTGTCTCGTTTAATTTTTTTACATTTTTTTTATTGGGAATGCAAAATTACAATAAATGTACAATTATAACAAAATAATAATTGTATAAATGTAAGTGCATATACATAAAAGGTATTGACAATAGATAAAAAATAAGAAAAAGAAAGACAAAAAAATAAAATAAAAAATAAAATGAGACAGCCTCGATGACGTATGTGGCTGACAAATGCAACCTCCGGAGGATGCAGCCTTCCAAATGAGACACAGCCATTGTTTATGTCTTGTGGCTATACTTTTGAAACAGTGAGTATTTTAACGTTTAAAGACTGGCCCCATTCACTGCCATTGTAAGTGCCTCACTGTAACCCAGATTTTTGCTTTTTTAAAGAAAAGATAGGACAAGTCAAAATAAATGTTTGTGGGTAATCAATATTTTACCACAAATGCTGTCAATTGAGCTTAACTTGTATTGAACCAGGAATATTCCTTAAAGAGGCAATTTATCTAAAGTGATCGCACTGCTAGTGATTGCTCAGCACTCAATGGAAAGCATGCGGAAAGTTAACGTCGTCCTTGTGTAATCGTCTCCCGAGGTTGCTTGTGACGTGCGTGGACACAGAGACAACCATTCAGCTCTTAACCAACCACATATGGGATCAACCATGACTCATCAATAACAAGAAAAAGGCCAGAAGTCAAGTGCATGGGTTACCAAGCATCTGAAAATTGAAAACAGACTGTGGGCAAATAACTGCGACAAGTTTTAAAAACAAGACAGTCTTCGAAAGAGTTGGCAGCCCTTTAAGATAAAATAAACCATACATTGTTAATGATCACATAGCCAAAAATGTTTTCAACATTGGCCAGTGCTGGTGTTCATGCAAAAGGGCATTTGTGAGTTGTTTGTTTATTTGGCAATAAAATTGCCCCAAGGAGATTATGAATGAAAGTTGTGGCACTGTCGAAATATCAAGCACATGCTGATAATAAAAGGATCTTTCAAATGATCATCAAATGATTTCCTACTAGGATGCTTTGGCTCTGGGTATATGGTGCAGAAGGTGAGGTTTATCTGAGGCCCCTGGTCATGGTACTCCTTTGTCACCTGGTGCTATTCAAAGGTACATTAATAACGTAAAAAGCTGCACTTACCAGACAATGTAGTCATCTGTTTAGTTTAAGATGGAAAACTATTTTGCACAGTTTTTAAATGTGGCCTTAGTTTTATTTTGACAGATCAATGTGAATTATGTCTACCTAATAAGACCCTCTTAAAGCTTTTCGTCTCAATTTGTGAGTGACCTTTCTTAAACAGTTTCCAGTTGTCGGCATAAAATTTTCTTGACCTTTCTCTGTTCTTTGTGCCTAACAAAAGGTCTCCGGTTTGTCTTGGGACAAAAATAACCTCCAGCAGATTTAGCATTAAAAGTCTGTCCAATTTGCAATCCTTGATAAAAACAATGGGCTAAGACAAATAAACTTCTAAAACTAAATCAATATATTCTCTGAGGGGCCAGAGTAGCTCAGCGAGTAAAGACGCTGACTACCACCCCTGGAGTCACGAGTTCAAATCCAAGGCGTGCTGAGTGACCCCAGCCAGGTCTCCTAAAAAAACAAATTGGCCCAGTTGCTAGGGAGGTTAGATTCACATGGGGCAACCTCCTCGTGGTCACTATAATGTGGTGCACTCTCGTTGGGGCGCGTGGTGAGTTGTGCGTGGATGCCGCGGTGAATAGCGTAAAGCCTCCACACGTGCTATGCCTCCGTGGTAACGTGCTCAACAAGCCATGTGATAAACCGCATGGATTGATGGTTTCAGACGCAGAGGCAACTGAGATTCGTCCTCCGCCACCCAGATTGAAGCGAGTCACTACACCACCATGAGGACATAGAGCGCATTGGGAATTGGGCATTCCAAATTGGGGGGAAAAAGGGGAGAAAAAAAATACACATATATTCTCTGAAAAAAAATTTTCCCTGGGCATTTTTGGGCTGCCGCCTGCAATTTTTCACACTCAAATTTAAAAGCTCACCATTTATACATACTGTCGACTAATTCACAAAAAACAAAAAAAACAAAAAAAAGCTAATTTGTTCAGATCAGACCCCAACCCCCAATTTTTTTTATCTATTATTGTCCTAAGTTTGTAAACATGTAATTTTGGTTCTTTTCACTCCATATCCCTCCAAAATCTCTATCTCCTTATTTTATTCCACTAGATGGCAGAAAGTACTAGAAACAAGATTTTTTCCTGTATTACCTTCCGTCACAAAATGTGGATCTGAAATGTAGGTGGCGCTCTAACGCATTTTACCCCTTGCAGATGTGCTTGTCCATAGACATTCAGTCTAATTTTCAGTTCATGTGCCACCCCATATGTTTCATAAAATATCTTGGCCTCTGAGTGGACTAGAAGCTTAAACTAGGTGTCATTAGAAAGAGGAGATACTCTCCTTTGCGATGATGTAACATTTTATCATCAGTAGTTGATTTCCGAGGATTTTTTTTTAGCATGCTTTTCCTGCTGGACCGCATATATTGTTCAGGACATCAAAGATATAACATTGGATTATTTACACAATTAAACTCAAGGACAAGTAAAAAAATGGCAATTTGTTTTAGAAAACTGCTTTAGGTAAAAGCAGATCTAAAGTTTTTATCTATTTGGGGCATTACGACACATAAAAGAGACATTTGTATTTGATGTCTTACAAATATCATATTTCACTTTGTGATTCTTTTGAAAATATTTTAAACTGTGGTATTAGGGAAACAAAATAAACTGTGAAGTCGCATTCCTGAGATTGAGAGCTTTCATTTGATATATAATTTGTCTACACCGATCAGCCACAACATTAAAACCACCTGCCTAATATTGTGTAGGTCCCCCTCGTGCCACCAAAACAGCTCTGACCCGTTGAGGCATGGACTCCACAAGACCTCTGAAGGTGTCCTGTGGTGTCTGGCACAAAGATGTTAGCAGCAGATCCTGTAAGTCCTGTAAGTTGCGAGGTTGGGCCTCCATTGATCTGACTTGTTTACATCCTAGACTCTGACTTGTTGGTCCTTCACTCTAACCCTAACTGACCCAAGGTTTCCCTGCAGAACATTGCCCAGAGCATCACACTGCCTCTGCCGGTCTGCCTTCTTCCCATGGTGCATCCTGCTGCCATCTCTTCCCCAGGTAAACTACGCACACGCACCCGGCCGTCCACATGATCTAAAAGAAAACGTGATTCATCAGACCAGGTCACCATCTTCCATTGCTCCATGGTCCAGATCTGATGCTCACATGCCCACTGTAGGCACTTTCAGCAGTGGACAGGGGTCAGCATGGGCACTCTGACCGTTCTGTGGCTACGCAGCCACATACACAGCAAGCTGCGATGCACTGTGTGTTTTGACATCTTTCTATCATGGCCAGCATTACGTTTTTCAGCAATTTGTGCTACAGTAGCTCTTCTGTGGGATCGCACCAGACGGGCTAGCCTTCACTCCCCATGCGCATCAATATGCCTTGGGCACCCATGACTCTGTCACCAAGAAGCCTTGGGCACCCATGACTCTGTCACCAAGAAGCCTTGGGCACCCATGACTTTGTCACCGGTTCACTGGTTGTCCTTCCTTGGACAAATTTTTGTAGGTACTAACCTCTGCATACCGGGAACACCCCACTAGACCTGCCATTTTGGAGGTGCTCTGACCCAGTCGTATAGCCATCACAATGTGGCCCTTGTCAAAGTCGCTCAGATCCTTATGCTTGCCCATTTTCCTGCTTCCAACACTTGAAATTCAAGAACTGAGTGTTCTCTTGCTGTCTAATATATCCCACCCCTTGACAGGTGTCATTGTAATGAGATAATAAATGTTATTCACTTCACCTGTCATTGGTTTTAATGGTGTGGCTGATCAGTGTATTTAGACTTTTATATTCCTATTAATATTTCTACCACATGACCTCATGGTTGTGCTGATTTGCAACGAGAATGATTTCAGGCCTTATTTTGTTTTTTATGTAACATAAAAGAAGTGATTTTATCAATGATAAGTTCAGATTCTAAGCTTTACCCTATATGCATGAGTTATGTATTTGGATACTTAAACATTTTAAGTCTTCCTAAGACACAATGTGCAGTTCAGAATGTTTTGAAGACACATTTACACTTTCCCCCTTCACACTATTAAACATCAGCCAAAAGAGTGCCTGCACTCAAAAAGCAAACAGTGTGACCGTTCCAGATCACCCTTATCAAGTATGATCACATTTCCAGAACATACTGTAGCTGGAATAATAGCCAAAAAGCATAGGAACATTATTTTCCACCCTCAACATTGTTTTTGCCATATTTTACCTTTCTTCACACTCTCTGGCTTATCAACATTTCTGTTATTAATTGGTATCTTAACCATTCATATTAGACTAAACAGGATTTCCTGCCAGTTCATCTTTAAGATGTATACTCAGTTCCCAAGAATCTGTTAAAATTATTTTCTGCAGGATCATTTGATTTACTGCTAATCACAGTTTTTGAGACATTATTTTTCACTTCACACTAGCCTAAATACCAGCAAAATCTTCTATTTGTCCTAACAGCAACATTTCAACTTTTATATTTAACAAAACATAGTCATCTTTGCTGCCTTCTCTGTGAACTTGTGATGCAATTTCTCTAGATGATGACGCATTGTTAACTAATGCTGGTTTGTTGATGCTGTTATGTATTTGAACGACAATGATCAATCACATTCACTGGAAATACTTTAAGAGCACTTAAAAAGGATGCAACAGCTCCTGTACTTGCCAGTCTGTCTGCATGCAGCCTTCCATAAGCAGGAGCGTCCCATAGGTCAGCGGGATTCGAAGACGCTCTACACAGGTGAAGTCGTCTTTGTCCTCCTAGAACATATACACACACTTTATGATCACATCAGATACAAAAACATTTCTCTTTAAACTATAAAAGTGTGTATATATATATATATATATATATATATATATATATATATATATATATATATATATATATCATGAAAACAAAATCACTAAGCAGAAGTCAATCATAGCAAAGGTCGTTTCCATATAGTAGTTTTAAAAGGTACAGTAACAAAAAACAAAAAAAACAACAACAGTATATTAAATTATAAGATCCAAAGTAAGGATGAAAAGTGGTCATGTAAACTGGTTTTGATCCAAGAAACCTTCACTAACATTATAAGTGGACTTCTGGAAAATAAAATTATACTAAAATGGAGCATACAGTCCCTTTAAGACACTACGATTGCATTTTTATAACACCTTGATACCCTTTTTCATATAAAGAATAGCAGGGCTGTGACAGGAAGTTAAAAATAGCAACCTTAGCAGACTCACAGGAAGTGGCTGCTTACGAAGACTGAACACTCTTGTGTACCCCAGACTGAGAGAGGTGATGCTGGACTGTGGTCCTAATGAAGGCTCATTGTCATTGTGCCAGCCAATGCTGTCTTTACCATTCATACCTTTACAGGTTGCACAGTAATGGGTTAAAATTGTGGCCACTCATCTGCTCAATGGCCCGAAGCAGTGTTGTGAGGACTGGATGCCACTGTAACATGAGAGATATACTGACAGAGATTTAACACATTTAAAGGGATAGTTCACCCAAAAATGAAAATTCTCTACACAACAAAGATTTTTAGAAGAATATTTCAGCTCTGTTGGTCCATACAATGCAAGTGAATGGTGACCAGAACTTTGAAGGTCCAAATAGCATATAAAGGCAGCATAAAAGTAATCCACACGACTCCAGTAGTTAAATCTATATCTTCGAAGATAGATATGATAGGTGTGTGTGAGAAACAGATCATTTAAGTCCTTTTTTCTATAACTTCTCCCTGCCCAGTAGGTTGTGATATACAGAATAATGTGAATCACCAAAAACAAAAGATTGTAAGGACCTACAGAGCTGAAATATTTTTCTATAAATCTTTGTTTGTTTTCAGTAGAAGAAAGAAAGTCATTCACATCTGGAATGCCATGAAGGTGAGTAAATTAATTTTAATTTTTGGGTGAACTATCCCTTTAACACATTGACCAGAAATTAAATGTATGATTCCATTTGTATGCTGGTGAAACACATCACTTGCTAATGTGAAAACATGAGATCAAATGCAAATGAAGTAAAATTTAGTAAGCAGTTAGATATACCTCATGGTTAGCATCCATAGTGGAGCGTGAATATGTATATGGCAGTTCTCCATACCAACAGATGAGTCTGGGTTCCTCATATGCATCACCTAAAATGTAAAACACATGTAATATGAAGTATGTTCAGCACTTGCTAGTTTTACTACTGCTTAATGTTTCAAAATTCCAAAGAAAATGTGAGTGGTTCTTGCCAATGCAAATCTCACCAGCATGATACTAAGGTGTCGTGGCTGGTTGGCATGGCATGTCCATAAAACAAATTTATATATTCACATTTTTTGTACTTAGGGTTTAGAACAAACATTAACAAACCCAATATATGAGCAACAATATGCAAGCAACACTAATGATAGACATATTTGCATTTACAAACCAAATCTGTGGTCACAAGCGTGCTACACTGTATTTTGTGCGACAATATAAAAAAAAAACTCCCTCTTGAACACATGATTGCTAACAGGAAACTACACTATAAAGGACACAGTTACACACAAGGCACCAAGATATAATGGATCTCAAGATAAGCACTTGAAAAAGAAAACAATGATCTTCTGTGGACCAAATAAGGTACAAAACGCAACTCTGCAAGTCGTGGAATCAGAACATACTGTATTTGCCAAAATGAGCCTCGATTAGTCACAGTCATATGTGAGCTACCTCTGGTCCAAAGCAAATGTTTAAACATTTGGTATATTTGAGACTTTATCAGATAATTTTGGTTCTGTAAAAGGTAAACAGATGAGGGAGATGGAGGATGTGGCTGTACAGCCAATTGAAAGATGAAGAAGGGCTGGAAAGTGTGAGTCACCATGAAAAAAGAACTCTGTGGAGGATGTGATGCCATGCAAGAAGCAGACGTGTGAGCGACGAGCTCTGCGCACTTTGCTAATTTTTTATTATTCTCATGTTATAATCTGGTGAAATTCGAAACACCCAGTTACACATTTGCTCTTTGAGGTAAAACATGGCAAAGAAGTCAAAATCCTCAGGCTCTGGAGACATTAAAAGACACTTACGTGTTCAGGATGAAAGCCCTGACAGGTCTACAGACCGGGGACTCGATTTAGATGGCGCGGCGGGAGAGGAGATCCAGCATCAGTTATCCAACATGTCGGTGATGCTGACGAAGGATCTTGCTGACTTGGAGGATCTCACTGTAATACGTCGATCGATTACGGTGATGGAAATAAAATTATCTGAGTTAGTTACAAGAGTGGCAGATGCTGAGAAACTAATCGATTATTTGGAGTCTTCAGAGAGGGAATCACCCGCTAATCCACCCGCGACCAAAGTTGATTTGGAACGGGTTCTTGAAAAGCTTGAAGATCTTGAGAATAGAAGCCGCAGGAATAATGTTCGAATAGTTGGAATTCCTTAGCATGATGAGGGCAGAGATATGGTGAAATTCCTGGACGAGCTTTTCCCGAGTCTGCTCAACATAACAGGCCACGAGCTGGAAATCGAGCGAGCTCACAGAGTCCCTGCTCGCAGATCTGCTGAGGGAGATAGGCCCCAATCAATCCTGGCCAGATTTCTGAGATCATCTGATAAAGATCTTGTGTTGCACCAGGCGAGGAGCAAAGGGAAGCTTTCTTGGAAGAATCATAATATTTTCTTGTTCCTGGACTTTGCGAGTTCGACAAGAGAGAAACACGATCGGTTCAGGGAATCAGGCAATGTCTTTTATAGAATCAATGGGTGAGTAAACCATCAGATGTTTCTCATGTGAGTGGGTCGACTCACTGTACTTACTCTGGCTTTTGAGGAAGCTGGGCGTCATTTTGGTTTCTTTCTGCACTGGCTCCGCCTAGCAGCTGGAGTTTGTTTTGTGAATAACACTTTTCCTTAACGAAACTTTTGCATTGACGGAAGATCACTTTTACATTGAAGTTCCCGGCCAGTTTGAGAGTGGACACTATGGATGACCACAAAATATCTACATGGTGCTCACACAAAGGATGTCTTTTATAAAGTTGACGGATTCAGTAAGTCATGGTATATACTTTTACGCGGCCTCCAAGTGAATTGACTTGATCATCCGGGGAATCGGGATGCCAGATTTGTTTCTTTTTGCGTTGGTTCTGCCTAGAGGCTGGAGTATGTTCTGTTGAATAACACTCCTTTGGAACAGCTGTGGATTAATCTGTTCATTCTTCATGCTTATTCCTCCTGCTGGCTGGAGTTTGTTTTGTTGAGTATTTTTACGGGACACTGGAATGATTACGTCATCTGCTGTATTCATAACAGCTGGCTCACTGAACATTCGTTTGTCTGTCCGAGGAATCTGAACGGTTTTATATCGGCTGGAATTTGTTTTGTGGAGGATCACATCTTTGAGACAGTTCTGTGAATGAATCTACATGTTCTTTGTGTTCATTCTGCCTGTTGGCTGGGGTTTATTTTACAAAGTATTTCCCTATAAAAAGAAGGAAGGTTATTACTTTTCTTAAACATTAGAAATATGATATAGTGTTTCTTCAAGAAATGCATCTTTCCCTGCAGGAAGCTGAAAAATTTGGGAAGATTGGGGTGGACATTTTTTTTAGTGCTGGCTCAAGTAATAGCAAGGGAGTCATTATATTGGTAAATAAGCATCTACAATTCAAATGTCTCAAACAGATTAAAGATAAATTAGGGAGAGTAATTATTGTTTTAGCTGAAATCCAGGGGCAAAGGTTGATTTTGGCTAATATTTACGCACCTAATGCTGATGATCAGGGCTTTTTTTTAGATCTTGAAGGGATGTTGCAAGCCGCTGGCACCCCTCATGATATAATATTGGGAGGAGACTATTGGGAAATATATTTGGAGACTTTTGAACCCATCTGGTAGGGACTATACATTTTTTTCATCAGTCCATAAGATTTATTCTAGAATAGATTTTTTTTATTTTTTATATCTAAGTCCCTCATTTCATCTGTTGTTGATTGCTCAATTGGAAACATCTTAGTCTCAGATCATCGAATTTAGAGGTGTTGCCACATATAGAGAAAAAGAAATCATATAGTTGGCGTTTTAATGTATCCCTTTTGCAAAATCCTGATTTCCAACAAATGTTAAAGACTGAAATCAATGTTTATATGGAGACAAACTGGTCCTCAGTATCCTCTTTGGGCGTGGCTTGGGAGGCACTTAAGGCAGTTCTTAGGGGTCGGATCATACAGTATGCCTCATTCATCAAAAAATCCAAAGCACAGAGGTCACGTGACACCATGCAAGAAGCAGACGTGTGAACGACGAGCTCTGCGCACTTTGCTAAATTTTTTATTATTCTTATGTTATAATCTGGTGAAACTCGATACACCCAGTTACACATTTGCCCTTTGAGGTAAAACATGGTAAAGAAGTCAAAATCATATAGAGAAAAAAAATTATATAGTTGGCACCTTAATGTATCCCTTTTGCAAAATCCTGAATTCCTACAAATGTTAAAGACTGAAATCAGTGTTTATATGGAGACCAATTGGTCCTCAGTATCCACTGTGGGTGTGGCTTGGGAGGCATTTAAGGCGGTTCTTAGGGGTAGGATCATACAGTACGCCTCATTCATCATAAAATCCAAAGCACGAGAACTCGTGGAGTTGGAAGGAAATATTAAAAATGCCGAAGCAGAGCTGAAGCTCGGAATGTCGTCTGATGGCCTCAGAGAATTGACTCGATTGAAATACAGATATAATACTATTTTGTCACGGAAAGTGGAGTTTTGGTTATTCAGGGCAAGACAGTCATACTTTGAGTCGTAGGACTTTTGGCTAGATATATAAAGCAGAGAGAGTCTTTCTCTACCATTCCCTCAGTGAAATCTGCTGGTGGTGAAATATTTACCTCGGCCATTGATATTAATAATGCTTTTAAAGAATTCTATCTTGATCTTTATAGTTCCACATCTTCGTCTACTGATGAAGATATTAGAAACTTTGTGGAACCATTAGATCTTCCTAAACTGATGACTGAGCAAACAAATTCTCTTGATTCTGAGATAACCTTGGAGGAGCTTGGCGAGGTTATTAAGGCCCTACCTACTGGCAAGGCTCCGGGACCTGATGGCTTTGCTGCTGAGTTTTTCAAATCTTATGCTACAGAACTGGCTCCACTTTTGTTAGAAGTTTATACTGAATCGTTAAAGAATGGAAAGCTTCCGCCAACCATGACACAAGCCCGGATCAGTCTGATTATTAAAAAGGACAAAGATCCAAGCGAGTGTAAAAGTTACCATCCAATTTCCCTGATCCAGTTAGATGTAAAAATTTTGTCAAAAATTCTGGCTAATCGATTAAGTAAAGTTATGACATCTCTTATACATATAGATCAGGTGGGGTTTATTCGAGGCTGTAGCTCTTCTGATAACATTAGGCTTCATCAATATCATGTGGTCAGTAGCGAATGATCAATCTCCGGTCGCTGCCATCTCACTTGACGCGAAAAGGCGTTTGATATGGTGGAATGGGATTATCTTTTTAAGGTTTTGTAAATATACGGGTTCGGGAGTACGTTTATTGGATGGATTAAGTTACTTTATAGACACCCAGTAGCGGCGGTACAAACAAATGGATTAATTTCAGATTATTTTACTCTGGAGGGGCACTCGGCAGGGCTGCCCTCTTTCCCCATTATTGTTCTGTCTTGCCCTGGAACCATTAGCAGCTACGATAAGAGAGGAGGATGATTTTCCAGGGGTGGTGGCGGGAGATGTGGCGCATAAGCTTCTGCTTTACGCAGATTATATTTTATTATTTGTCTCTGACCCCAGTAGATCTATGCCTTGCCTCCACAGAATTATTAACTCCTTTTCTAAGTTTTCAGGATATAGAGTCAACTGGTCTAAATCCGAAGCTTTGGCTCTGACAGCGTAATCTCCAGTAACGGCTTTCCAGCCGGATGCTTTCCAGTGGCCCAAACAGGGCATTAAGTATTTGGGTATTTTAGTTCCAGAAAATTTGTGTGATTTAGTTTCGAGTGATGTGGGTAGGTGGGCTTCATTACATTTATCTATGATTGGGAAGGTTAATGTTATTAAAATGAATTGTATTCCAAAATTCAATTACTTACTGCAGTCTCTCCCTATAGATGTCCCCCTCTCTTATTTCAAGGAATTTGATAGCATAGCAAAGTCCTTCATTTGGAATGGTAAGCATCCCAGGTTAAATTTCAATAAGTTACATAGGCCGATGGACAAAGTTGGGCTAGGCCTACCCAAGATTTTGTTTTATTATTATGCATTCGGTCTCAGACATTTGGTTCATTGGTCGCTTCCACCTGAAAGAGCCCCTCCATGGTTTTGCATTGAAAAAGAACTTCTTGCCCCTATTTTGCCATTGCAAAGCCTTTCCATCAAACTAACCAGAGAAGTTAAATCACACCCCGTTATTTCACATTTGCACTCAGTATGGACAAAAGTGTCCAGAGTGTTTAATACGAGCCTATGGCTAAACCCCAAACTATGCATTAATATGTCCCCTTTTTGTTGGTCTGAGTGGATTGCGAGGGGGGTTAATACACTCGATGATCTTTATGAGAGTGGTGTGATGAGATCCTTTGAAAATTTGGTTCAATATTTTGGGATCCCTAGATCTCAGTTTTTTAGGTATCTTCAGCTATGACACTTGCTCTGTACTATTTTTGGGAATAGCATACACCCCCCTAGAGCGGCAGATACTCTGGGAGAGGTGATTTCTGCTTTTGGAAAAGGCCATGAGGCATCAGTGTATTACTCCTTATTAATTCAGAGTCTGGGGGACGGAGTCTCAACCACTCTCAAAAGATTATGGGAGAGGGATTTAGACCTGGAATTGGAGGAGGGAGAATGGGCTAGGATTTTAAAAAACATAAAAGAGATGCAAGGGTGCGCCTTATGCAATTCAAGATTTTACATCGGTTCTATTGGACCCCCTCTAAATTGTATAGGCTTGGTCTTAAAGACACACCCACCTGCTGGAGATGCCAATCAGAGTATGGAGATTTAACCCATGTCTTTTGGGGGTGTGTTGAAATTCAAAAGTTTTGGTTAAAGGTGCAGAGTCTGGTATGCGAGGTGTTAGGTATTCAGGTATTATTCTGCCGCAGACTCTGTATCTTGGGTGATGGGGCAGTCATTGACATTGTAAGTAGACACATAAAGGGTCTTAACCAGTGTCATGATCGCCAGGCAGATAATTTTGAGGGGCTGGAGGTTGGCTGGAGCATCCTCTTTTCAGGAGTGGTGCTCAGAGATGGGAAGGGTGGCGGCCTTTGAGGAAGTTACATTCAGAGGAACGGGGAGGTATAAAGTCTTCGTGGAGAAATGAGGCGGGTATTTTTCATTTGTGGATGTGTGATTATTGTTGTTGTGTTTTTTTATTTGTTTATTTATTTATTTTTTATGTATTATTTTTTTTTTATGTGTGTGCATGTGTGTCTATGTCATTTAAGACCACTGTTATGTTGCTGGAGTTAGGGTGGGATTGGGAGGGGGAGGAGTAATAGTTGGGGTTAAGTTTGATTCTATGTATATATGTTTTGTTTTATGAGGTACATTTATGTGAATCAATAAAAATTGCTAATCAGAAAAGAGAACTCTGTGAGCATACGTGAGCGTGACAGACACAAACATAACATGTGTGTGCATGATGCACGTGCACAGACAGACACACAAATGCATTCATTCATCTCTTTTTTGGTCTTGAGCCGTATTCAAATTTGTTTCTTCTGCATTAGCACCACAGCTCAATGTTTACTCATGTGTTACCACTGGACCACAGCTCTGTTCTCCAGGACATCTATACCAGGCGGTGTGTGAAAAAAGCTCGGAGGATCATCAGAGACTCCAGCCACCCGAGCCATGGGATGCTCTCACTGCTACCATCAGGCAGGGGGTATCGTAGCATCAGGACACGCACCAGCCGACTTCATGGCAGCTTCTTCCCCCAAGCAATCAGACTTTTGAACTCTTGATCACTCACGATACATATATCAGCACTGCACTTTATTAGCCTCAGACTGGACCCACATTTTATACTTCACTTAATAACACACTGGCGACAGGGTTACAGTGTATTTTTTAATGTATCCAGTCTTCTTATTTTGTGTATACTGTATATTGTATATTATTATGTGTATATTGTATATTGTGTTGTGTAACAAGATGTGTAAACTGTGTTATGTGTAAATCAGATGTTTATTGTAATTGTCATACTGCCTCTGATGATCCTCCGAGCTTTTTTCACACACCGCCTTGTATATATTTCCTGGAGGGAGGGAAGCTCACCTCCGATGATGTGTCTGGCAGTTCGCACCACCCTTTGCAGTGCTTTGTGGTTGTGGGCGGTGCTATTGCCGTACCAGGCGGAGATGCAGCCAGTCAGGATACTCTCTACAGTGCAGGTGTAGAACTGTGCGAGGATGTGGCGGTTCATTCCAAACTTCCTCAGCCATCTCAGGAAGAAGAGGCGCTGATGAGCCTTCTTCAAAACGACTTCAGTGTGGATGGACCATGTGAGTTCCTCAGTGATGTGGACACCAAGGAACTTGAAGCTGCTGACTCTCTCCACTGGTGCTCCATTGATGGTGATGGGACTGTGTTCTCTGTCTTTTCTTCTGAAGTCCACCACAAGCTCCTTTGTCTTACTGACGTTGAGGGAGAGGTTGTGCTCCTGACACCAGTGTGTCAGAGTGTGCACCTCCTCTCTGTAGGCTGTTTCATCATTGTCAGTGATCAGACCTACCACCGTCGTGTCATCAGCAAACTTAATGATGGCATTGGAGCTGTGTGTTGCCACACAGTCATGTGTGTACAAGGAATACAGTAGTGGGCTGAGAACACAGCCCTGTGGGGCTCCAGTGTTGAGGGTTAGTGATGAGGAGATGTTGCTGCCTATTCTAACCACCTGGCGTCTGCTTGACAGGAAGTCCAGGATCCAGCTGCACAGCAAGCTGTTTAAGCCCAGAGACCGGAGTTTCTCATCTAGCTTGGAGGGCACTATGGTGTTGAATGCTGAGCTGTAGTCTACAAACAGCATTCTCACATAAGTGTTCTTTTTTTCCAGGTGGGAGAGAGCAGTGTGTATTGTAGATGCAATGGCATCATCAGTGGTGTGGTTGTTGCGGGATTTTATATTTGATCTCTTATCTTGATCATGGATATCACCCCCAGTCACTTACCCATCCTGTAATTGGTCTTTTGTGACCAGGGCAGTTCAGCGAGCAGCTTACTAAACATCCAGTCCGCCTCCTCTTGCTGCAGGAACCCTGGTATGAGTTTCAGTCTGGACAGTCATCAGAAAAACTGATGAGAGCTAAGCTTAAATCAAAGCAGTTAGTGTTGAGGATAAAAACAAGGGCCGATATTCTACACTTTTGTCGAAAGTGACCACATGACCATCTTCCACTGCCCATGCATCTGACTCTTAAAAAAATAATGATGAACCAAAATGAAAATTTTTGGCCAAAATCGAACATTCTGGAAACACTGGACTGAAAACCAAAACCGAACAAGATAATTTTAAGTTAGCCTTTGTTCGGAATAACTAAACAAATTCAAACTCAGTGGTACTTTATAATAAGGTATATGTCTACATTAGTTAACGCAATATTTACTTTTACAGTAATTGTTAATCTTGGTTAATGTTAATTTCTACGTATACTACTAAATTGTTTTAATTATAGGTTGTATATGTTAACATTAGTTAATACATTATTATATTATAATATTAGATATACTGTTAGAATATTTCTAACATTGTATTTCTATTACTAATGTTCTATGTAATATATGTAAAAACTGATGTTCGGCTGATATAAGCAAATCTCTACTGTAAAAGTGCTTAAGAATCGGTCTACCTAATAAAGAACAAAATGCATAATTTTCATTTCTTATGATTGGCTTATCTTGTTGTACCACCATTTTTCATGCTGTCATGTATCAGGATTGGACAAGTTGATACTTAATACTAAAAAATTGTTGATGTATACACTACCGGTCAAAAGTTTTGAAACACTTGACTGAAATGTTTCTCATGATCTTAAAAATCTTTTGATCTGAAGGCGTATGCTTAAATGTTTGAAATTAGTTTTCTAGACAAAAATATAATTGTGCCACCATATTAATTTATTTCATTATAAAACTAAAATGTAATTTAAAAAAAAGTTTTTGAAATTGATGACTTAGACCAAATAATAAAGAAAAGCAGCCAATAAGTGCCCAACATAGATGGGAACTCCTTCAATACTGTTTAAAAAGCATCCCAGGGTGATACCTCAAGAAGCTGGTTGAGAAAATGTCAAGAGTACATGTCTGCAAATTCTAGGGAAAGGGTGACTACTTTGAAGATGCTAAAATATAACACAGTTTTGATTTATTTTGGATTTTGTTTAGTCACAACACAATTCCCATAGTTCCATTTATGTTATTCCATAGTTTTGATGACTTTATATAATTTTTTTTTTTTTCACATTTTAGAATAATAGTATATATATATATATATATATATATATATATATATATATATATATATATATATATATATATATTATAATAAAGAATGAGTAAGTGTTTCAAAACTTTTGACTGGTAGTGTAAATGTGGGAAGTCATATGTTAATGTGATTTCATAAATAATCATAAATGTTCTGGGTGGACTGGGGAGACAAAGGGAATATTCTGGGTTTAATACAAGTTAAATTACCACAAAAAATACATTTTGACATGCCCCTCCTTTAAAAAAAAAAAAAAGAAGAAGAAGAAAAAAAAAAAAAAAAGAAGAACAAAAAAAAAAAATCTGGGTTCTAGTGAGGCACTTACAATGGAAGTGAATGGGACCAATCCGTAAACATTGAAACTCACGGTTTCAAAAGTACAGCCAAAATACATAATCAGTATGTGTGTTAACATGATTTTAGTGTGATAAAATCACTAACTAACCTTTTCTTTGTAAAGTTTTTTTTACAACTTTGTTGCAGTGATGTAATGTCAACAAACCCTAAAACGACAGTAAAAATTACGATTTACTTTACAGCTCAAACAATACATGAGTTTTAACAGAAGAATTAATATAAGTGCTTTTATAAAATTAGAAGCTTCACATTTCTGCCTTTAAACCCTCCAAAACTTGTTCCCATTCACTTCCATTATAAGTGCCTCACTGTAACCTTGAACCTGAAGAAAAGGACGGACAGGTCGGAATACTTTTTTGTGGTAATCAACATTATGCAACAAATGCTGTCGACTGAGTTTAACCTGCATTGAACCCGGAGTATTCCTTTAACCTGCCATTCTGGCTGCATACGGTCTTCCAAAAGCATTTCCATAAAGTGGGTCATTTGCGGAATTTAAACCCTATAATGCACAGCTAAAATTTTTAATCCAGTAGGACCCTGACTTATGTCATAGTCACTGGAGAAAGAGACAAAAAATATTGGATATACATGGTGTGTCAATCAACAGGTTTGATTGCCTGTGGTGCTGTGGACTGAGTCACTCACTCAATCACTTTCTCCGCAGGTATATCTCTGATAGGCTGAAATACAGACAGGACTAATCAGATTTCACCACAGCCTCAGCAAACTACTTACAAAAGCTCCAGAACGTTTCTTACAGTAGCTGGCTTATGGAACTCAAATGATCGTGGTCCAGCCTTCCATGACCCTGGTGCCGATTGGACATCTTGAGCTAAAAGATAAAACAGCCTTAAATTAATTTTAATAAAATTGACAGAAGAAGAAAACTATACACTGATACATTGTCAGGACCATTCCATTAAATAGTTTACACTTATGTAGCATGTCATTTCCCCCCCTTGAAGTCAACTTATAATAGCTGAGGTTTCTTGCAACAAAAACAGTCATGATCTAGTTTAACATGACCCTTTTCTAACCTTTATAGTTAAACAGGATGTTAGACTACTGTGCCTTTAGGAATTCTATATGAAAATGACTTCAAACCGTTTACCATCATATTACCCCTTTAACGTATTAAATATATTTAGCTGTACTGGTGTAAAATAGGGGAAGTCCTACCAGTTGGGTATTGAGGTTTGGCCCAAGAGCCCTGGACCCTCGCTCGCTGTCTTTTATCAGTCATAATCAATCATAAAGTTCCAAACTTACCTGAACAAGACAAAAAAAAAAAAAAAAAGAAAAAAAGAACAATGCTAGTGGGCTTTACACACTTTGAAAGAACAAATAGATCTTGTTATGCTCACAATACATACTTTGAAGGATTTTGCTGCCATCTTCAGGTATTTTCAATAACTCAGTGGTTCTCAATTTTTTCTGTTCACACCCCACTTTGAAACAACAAAACTTTTGCACCCCCCCCAAATAATCTAATAATCTAAAATTAAAATAAATGTTTCACGTTTATACTGATAAAAATGCTTTTACATTTTTGTACTAGGTTTTCTTTCATCTTTATGTTGTGACAAAAAGTTTTATTTAAAAATACAATTTAAATTTAACAATAAGTTACAGTCGTCACTATAAAAAGATCTAAATGAACTTTTGTCACTAGGTTGTTCTGTTATTTTGTGAATAACTTTGTGTCACACACCTTACAGTCTAGCTGATCCCACAAAAGCTCAATGGGGTTAAGATCCATAACACTCTTTTCCAATTATCTGTTGTCCAATGTCTGTGTTTCTTTGCCCACTCTAACCTTTTCTTTTTGTTTTTCTGTTTCAAAAGTGGCTTTTTCAAAAGGCCTGCAGCCCCGAGTCTTCTCTTTACTGTTGTACATGAAACTGGTGTTGAGCGGGTAGAATTCAATGAAGCTGTCAGCTGAGGACATGTGAGGCGTCTATTTCTCAAACTAGAGACTCTGATGTACTTATCCTCTTGTTTAGTTGTACATCTGGCCTTCCACATCTCTTCCTGTCCTTGTTAGAGCCAGTTGTCCTTTGTCTTTGAAGACTGTAGTGTACACCTTTGTATGAAATCTTCAGTTTTTTAGCAATTTCAAGCATTATATAGCCTTCATTCCTCAAAACAATGATTGACTGATGAGTTTCTAGAGAAAGCTGTTTCTTTTTTGCCATTTTTGACCTAATATTGACCTTAAGACATGCTAGTCTATTGCATACTGTGGCAACTCAAAAACAAACACAAAGACAATGTTAAGATTCATTTAATGAACCAAATAGCTTTCAACTGTGTTTGATATAATGGCAAGTGATTTTCTAGTACCAAATTAGCAATTTAGCATGATTACTCAAGGATAAGGTGTTGGAGTGATGGCTGCTGGAAATGGGGTCTGTCTAGATTTGATAAAAATGACTTTTTTTCAAATAGTGATGGTGCTGTTTTTTACATCAGTAATGTCCTGACTATACTTTGTGATCAGTTGAATGGCACTTCGGTGAATTAAAGTACCAATTTCCTTCAAAAAAAGCTAAATCTGTACATTATTCCAAACTTTTGGCCGCCAGTGTACTTTCAAAACATCAATTCAATAAAAAAATAAATAAAATAAAAAAAGTGATACTGCTGCAGGAGCAACCCCTGAGCATGAACACATTGCAAATGTTGTCAACTGTATTACATGAGACAGGTGGCGCTTGGCCGCACAGAAAACCGAATCCTCCATTCATCTGCATTTAACTATCAGAACTTTAATATCTAAATGGAGACAATTTTACACTAGATAGTTATTATTAATCCTTGATAATTTCAAGGATTCAAACCTTTGAATGAAAATAAGCCTCAGCAGTCTCTATAACATTATTTTTAACATTCTCATCCAGGAATAATAAATGACTGTGATTGGCCCGTCCTGGCCAGCGCTGAAAAAATTAACAAGTATCACAAGACAGCGACGTCTACCCTGTGTCAGGACCTCTGGACAATAATTTACACTTGATTAATGATACTGACAAACTTTAATAACCAACGAAATAAAAACTAACCTTTCTGCCATCATTTACTCACCCTCGTCGTTCAAAAGCAGTATGATTTATTTATTTTTCATCCGTGAAACACATGATTGAGGGATGTGAGGATCGTGTTTGTGGCTGTCCAAGCTCTGAAATCACTCATAAAAGCACCTATTTATTTATTTATAAAATAAAAATAAAAATAAGAAATAATATATATATGTATATATATATATATATATATATATATATATATATATATATATTACCATAATTCTCTCTCAAAATATCTTTCAAAATGTGAAAAAATGTGAAAGTGGATATTTATAGAAAAAAGGACTTAAATATTGAGCTGCCCCCCTCACCCCCCACCCCACACACACACACACACCCACCCACACCAGATTGCTTCTGAAAACATGAATTTAACCATTGGAAAACTAATGGATTACTTTTCTGCTGCCGTTATGTGCTTTTTGGACCTTAAAAGTTCTGGTCACCATTCACTTGCATTGTATGGACCTACAGAGCTGGAATATTCTTCTAAAAATCTTAGTTTGTGTTCTGCAGAGGAAAGAAAGTCATACACATCTGGGATGGCATGAGGGTGAATAAATGTTGAGATAATTTTCATTTTTGGGTGAACTGTTCCTTTAACAAAAGTACACATCAGAAAATTACCAAAAAGCTGCTTGTGAAACTTCAAGTTGAAGTTGTTTAGGAGGACAAAAAGTTGGGAAAAGCTGTAAAACTGTTTGAAAAAAGTTTGAACGTTCCACCTTGAGGTCAGTTGTTGCAAAATTGAATAGTAATAATAACAATGTGGTCAGATGAGAATAAAGATTAGTTTATAGGGGAGGGAATGTAACATTTGTGAATTAGTCCTTCAATGTAGAGAAATTAAATGTAGTGAATTTAATAATTTAAAGATTTGTATGTTCAGTTCTGTGAAGAGAGATAAACATTCAAGGTGTTATAATGGGTGGGCGTAACAGAAACAAAATGTGAAATATTCTGGTGGGTGAATGAGTTTAGTTGAACATTTCCCACCTCTTTCCCTCAGGGTAATATGGGTGGTTGGGGTGAGAGAGACATGAGACTGTCCATGTGTTTCAATATTGATAGAAAATTTTCCATGTAGACTAACTGTATTTTTGTTCAAATAAAAAGGCTTTTTAACTGCCTCTGTATTTTAGAACCTCAGTTTCATTGAACACAGTTGATTTTATAACATGATTTTATAAAATTCTATATATTATTAATAGTATTACTAAATAGTAGGGTACAACAAGGTTAAAGCACACCTTAAAGAAAATTTGCTTTTTCTGGTATCAAAGTATCAAGATAAAAAAAAAATATCTTTTTATTAAACATTAATGGAGCAACATAATTTGTGTGAAAAGAAATAACGGAAGGTTGTTTTTTTATAAAAATAAAAAATAAAAGGTGGCTGGGGAGCGTTTGGGGTAAAAGGCCATCAGTGGGGTTAAAGTGATATCATGTAAATATAGGGACAAAAGTAATAGGGCAAAATTTGTCAACTTAGGCAAAAGCTTGAGACAAGATGCTTTTTGGGTAACAAATTAAGTTACATTCACAAAATAACCACTTTAGAAAAAGGATAAAAAATTTCTGTTCATTTCGATCACATTTGGCATTTCATAACATCAAGTATTTTATAAACATTCATTTATTAAAAAGGATAAATACAAAATCATTACAGAAAAGTAATTTTATTAACAAACAAGTATTTAAGATTGTTACGCCTGAGTAAGCAGTACATTGTGTTCCACTCTTCGATATGTCTGGAATGAGCACATTCCAAGTTATAAACCAGAGGCAACCAATGAGGTTCAACCACCTGGACATTTCAACTTGACTGACATTGCTCCGAAAACAATCATACAGAGATCTAAAATGTGGAGGTATTCCTCAAATAAGTCCATGAATGAATCACAGACAATTAGCGATATTATTCTACATGGTTAGCATATAACTGTGCATTAGGTCTGCATACAAACAGATAGCAAAGATCTCCTTTCAATAAATGTGAACAACTTCAAATCCTACAGTATAAAAAAGGCACACAGGTTTTAAATACACCAAGGCTGACAGGTAAACTTTAAGCCTGAAAAGGCCAATGTACAAAAAAAAAAAAAAAAAAACACCACCTTATTCAGACCTCTGGTTTCATTTGGATAGAGTACAACAGAGCAAGATTCAGAAATAGCCACCATAGATTTTCTTCAATATGCTAAATTATAAAAAGGCCAGCCCCCATTTATCACTTATTAGAAGGAAAAAAGGCACAATTGCAAAATAGTTATTGGCAGTTAAGTTAACAGTCCAGGTAAAAAAAAAAAAAAAAAAGACATCAATTTCAATAAATATAAAATTCTACCACCACATCAATATCCCTCTGCTTACAACAGCAGTGGCAACAAAGCCCTTCCTGCAACAATATAACACTTTTCACCCAATACAGAAAACTATACGTCCACCATTCCAGGCAACTAACAAGTCAAGAGAAGTCATTATTTTCAGCAACTTTTCATTCTCAGTGAGTCATTGTGGAACGTCAGCAGTGTCTAGACATTCATTCAAAAACATAAGACATACAAACAACATTATTGAAAAAAGTATATTTATAAGAGGACACACTTCAAAGATTCAACATTAAGAATCACTACTGAATCTCAAATCTCAGCACATACATTCTGTAAAACATTTGGTCGCATTTTATTTCCATTTAATCTCTCAGTCACACAATGTCCTCAAACTATCGCAGCTTTCTCCTCCTGAGATAGCCACCGCGCTGGGACTTGTTCAGGCACAGACCCAAGTAGAGGACCAGCTTGATGGGGGCCAAGACAGTTATCACCCAGCCCTGCAGAACACATGGGACAAGAACCAGGGTGAAAACATAGTCGGTAGATAACTAGGTAACTACCTTTAAGGGGACATCTAAGGGTTTTAAGGCCTTTTATAGAAATAAAACGTTCGGTTGAAGATGAATGTCTTACCATGACGGCGTGAGGGAAATAGCCATTGGTTCGGTCCTGCAGTCCCACGGTGGTCAGTTCAGCAGCTACGTAGCGTTCAGGCGTGGGCTTGTCCAGAGTTGGCTTCCTGATCTTCGTCATCTTGGTCGCCACAAAGAAAGGTAGCACGCTCTACAATAGGAACAAAGACATTTGATGTCAAAATGCATGCTTAGGCCTTTGGATTTGGCCTGAAAGATTACAACTTTACTATATCTGTCAGCTCCAAGCAAAGAAATCTTGAAGTTAACAACTTCGAGGAATCAAAAGTGACCCATTTACTTAAGTAAACGTTCATACTGTGCATGATTCATGAGTGCATTTTATTTCAAAGACAAAAGTGTTCTCGTAATCTTTCATCAAAAACGGAACAACTTGCTCTGCGCTAAACACAAGTCTTTATTTGGATATGGAACATCTTGAGAGCTTGTTATTCCAAAAGAAAATTGTGTTTTGTAATCCTTCATCAAAAACGTAATAACTTGCTCTGCCTCTACAACGATTTTATTTTTCGTCTGATGTCACCAAGCCCCCTTATTTTTAAACCCTTCCCATTAACCACATTTTGCGATCCAATCAGTGGACCCTTTACACAATTCCACATTCGCGAAGCGGAAGTCGTCATAGTTGGGTAAACGCAATTATGGCCGCTGCCGAGGTGTATGTTTTCACAGCCCTTAAAAAGTTTTGCCTGCATTTATGTTTGGCGATTAACGTCTCCATCAACGGTTAAATCTAAATTCAACAAAGGTTAAAAGTTGTTTTGAGGGTTATCTGCACAAATACAATAAAAATAAAATTATTATTAAGAGGTTGTGCGTTAAATCAGCAGGCACGTATTTCTGTATTAATCTACAAATCTGTCACCATAAATTGCAAAAAAAAATAAAAATAAAATAAAAACTAAACGGAGTTGTACTTGGTGAAACAAATACCTGATGGGGGCAAAGCAGGATGTGAAGGAGTAGAGACACCCATGTCCCGTTCCATCCAACTTCTAACCGTGTCAAACACACACACACACACACATTCATTTCGGTTGTGATGTGTATTCGTTCCACTGAAACCGTGACGGTACAGCTCAGATTTCAAAGTGTTTCACAATTCCACCAGTGACCAACTGCTGCAAGTCCTCATCTTGAAAATACTGTGCACAGACGAATGTGCTTCCTCGTTTAATAAGTTATCTCCTTTGCATTTAATTGCCTGAACCCACCAAGCTCGTACAAAGTTCAGCATCTTTTGGAAATTCATGGGGAAAAAAAATCCAGATGTTTTCTTTTAGAATTTGTGCAAATAGGAACACTGTAGTGGCACTGGTTATTACCATTCTTCCCGATCGCCACCATAGTTTACCCAACTATGACAACTTCCGCTTCGCGAATGCAAAAGTGTGAAAAGGGTCCATTAAAAATGGATACAATCAAGTCCATTCCTACATCTTTCCTTGAAGATTACATTTCTATTGAAGCCTGTTTCTGCCATGTAAAAAAACCAACAACACACAAGTCTTTGAGATGGAATGTCTTGAGTTTGTAATTCCAAAAGACAAAAAAAAAAAAAAAAAGTGTTTTGTAAACTTTCATCAAAAATGCATTAACTTGCTCCGCCTCTACAGCAATTGTATTTTTCATTTCAGCCCTCTTATTTTCACCTGACATATAGAAACCACTTATTGCGAACCAATAAATTTAAAAAAATTATACAATCAAGTCCAATCCTACATCTTTCCTTAAAGATTACATTTCTATGGAAGCCTGTTTTTGCCACATCAAAAAAAAAAAAAAAAAAACCCACACATTTTGTTATCTTTCATCAAAAAGGTAACTTGCTCTGCCTCTACAATGATTTTATTTTTCAGATTGTCACCAAGCCCTCTTATTTTTGAACCCCTTCCCTTTAACCACCTGACATTGGATCACTTTTCATGATCCAACCAATTAAAGATGAATTAAAAAAAATAAAAATAAATAAATCAAGTTCCATCCAACATCTTTCCTTGTTGCAGATCACATTTCTATAGAAGCACGTTTCTGCCATGACAAATAATAAAAAATAAAATCCAGCACACAAGACTTTTTTTATTATTTGACATGGCAGAGACAGACTTCCATACATTTACTTTGGAAATTTTGGGTTGTGAACACAGTTTCATGTTGACTTTTTAAAAAAAAAAAAAAAAAAAAAAAAAAAAAGGAATTCTCACCTGGATGATGATTCCTTTACACTTGTACTCTGCGTGAAGCCCTTGTGAGAAAAAGTCCATAAAAGCCTGTAGAAAGAGTACCAGTGTCAAATAACAATCAACCTCAGACAACTTTAGATCTACTTTAAGACCAAGCTCTACAATTACTTGAAAAACTTTTTAAAACACAGTTTTGTTGTAAATCAACTGGGTGAAAATACTTGCCTTAGTGGAGGAGTAGATGGTCAGCAGTGGAAGAGGGAACATGCCACTAGCAGAAGAGATGTTGAGGATGACACCTTTTGCTCTGAAAAGAAAAATTCAATTATTTTTTGACATTGACTTGTCATATTTCCTTAACTTGATAGAAAAAAATAAAATAAGGTGAGAGTCCAACAAGAGACCGTCACCCTGTACTTCACTTTAACACATGTCTAATGATGGTAGCCATGTGTGTTGCCATGGCACCAGCTTTCTCATGCAGTACCCCTGCAGCCACAGTAGAGTGCTGGCAAGTGCAGAGGGCTGAACCTATTTGTACAAAATTTGCCCAGCTCTGTTATTGGCTTTAGAGTTTCACATGACTTTGCAGCAGCCAATCAGATCAGGGAACTTTTGCTTTTTAATTTCACACAGAGTGGGGAAACAGGAGGGTAGCAGCACTCAAAAGAAAAAAACAACAACAACAAAAAAAAAAAAAAAAACACTTAAAAGCTGCATTGAATTCCCTTTTAATGACAGTACTTGTGTTTGGAATTCCTGTCAAGTTAGCTGTTCGTGTTACTTAAATATGCAAGTTATAGTTTAATCCAAGGACTCACCTTGCCTCCATTCTGGGCAGCACCAGACGAGTCATCTAATAAAAGAAAAGGGAGCAAGTCAAAGACTCAAGGGCAAAAAAAAAAAAAAAAAAAACTGACTTGAGACAACATTAAAATCAGACATGCTACAATAATATAATTCCTGTATATGAGAGAGTGAGAGAGAGAGAGAGAGAGAGAGAGAGAGAGAGAGAGAAAATGCGTGGGTGGCGAGCACAGGCAGCATTGGTGGAGATCAGCAAAACAGGGAAAGTGAACAGGTACAACAGGAGGAGTAGATCAAAGCAGTCACATTGCAGCACTTTTAAATGTAAAAATTTCAAATTTAAAACGTAAAAATCTAAATGAGTATTTCCGAAACCATTTAGCAGCCCAAGCTGTTTATAAATCAGTCATGACTTACTTGGCACACTGAGGTAATGTTGACATTGATCATGGTGTTGATGAACTGGGAAAGAGGGAAGGAAAACAAATAATGAATATTTAGTGAATATTCCTAAACAGCTGCATAGCTAGTAATACGAAGTATTTCAGACATAGTTACTTACGTTTTCCAGATCAGGGATGTGCAGGAAGAACTCAGGGTAGGGATAAGAGATGCCCACATTATTAACTATTAGGAACAAGGAATAGAATAAAAATTAAAAAATAAATAAATAAATAAAAATAAAATAAAACACATCCTATTATGATCAGAGTTTATAAGTGTCAAGTGAGCATGTTCCAGAAATCACCACTAGGGAGAGACAGAGCCATTTCAAATAAATAAATGAAAACAATCACGATTTCAGGAGAAAACAAGCCCTTCTGAATGATCAGACGAAATAAAAGTCTCAAACACTGACAGGAAATAATGAATCAATGTCATCCATGTTTCACCACAAAATTTAGGAACACAAAAGGAGATGTTAGACAGAATGTTAGCAACTGACAATCTCAGTCACCATTCACTTTCATTGCTTTATTTATTTATTTTACATACAATGAAAGTGAATGGTGACTGAGGCCATCCTTTTGCCCAAAATCATCTTTTGTGTTCCACAAAAGAAAGTCAGTCAGTCATACTGGTTAGGAACAACATGAGGCTTGTAAATATAAATGAGGAAGAAACTCACCAAGAACTCCAATTTCCAGTCCAGAAAGACCCTTTTCAATTTTAGGATAGATGTCAATCTGACCAAAGTCCACTGCAATGGTCTTTGTTTCCACTTTATATGTGCTTTCTGTAGATTGGGACATAAAATTGGACATTAAAATCACATTTGATAGCGTTAACATCTTCAACAATCCATTTAAAGGGGTCATGACATGAGGAATCATACTGTCCTTGATCTTTTGACATATAAAATGTCACTTTACTATAAAAACATACTGTAAGTTTCAGAACTCAAAACTTCCTCTTCACTGCAAAATGAGCGTTTGTTGAAACCAAGCTGCCAAAATGTCTCATTCTCTACTTGATCCACATTGTGATGTCTCACTGTGGTACACAATTGCATCTGACCGCCTCCACAACAACACATTTGGCATTTACTGTCAAGTCTTAATGGAGAGGCAGCACCAAAACAGAGCGTTTCTGACAGGGGGGTCAGAATAAGGGTGGAAAATTATAGTGTTTTACAAATGACTTTTTTTGTAAATCACCTTTACCAATATTATAAGCGAACATCAAGAAAAGAAAAAAAAAAGAAAAAAAAAGAAAATGTCATGACTCCTTTAAATCCATTCCCTCAGAAAAATGCTGAAACACAAACCAGCTGCAGACCTAATATTGGCATTCAGGAAATCTGTCCAAGATCAGGCATCCCAGCTATTGCTGATGTTCTAAAAATAGCTTCGCTGGAACTTTGCCATGCACCAAAACACTGTGCCTTTTGGCCGGCAGGGGGTGCTATGTACCAAAACAAATACTTTCCGTGGAACTTCCTAGACTTCCCTCCCCTCCGCTGCTTCGAGGTGCCAGCAGCAATTAGAATTTATTGTCCAAAGGCTCATTTATCTAAACACTGTTCCAGTGAGTTAAAGGAAATTTCCTCTCAAGTCTTGCAGTGAGGAGCGGTTGTTCAAAGTGCTATCTTAACAAAAAGATGCTTCAGAACAGAGGCATACTGAATACAACAAAGTTTTTTTCCCCCTTTGTTGTGCGTCAGAATGCTGTATAAACAGGAGGTTTTGGGGATACTGGTCTTGGTGACTGCTAACCCTCTGGATGAAGGGCAGTCGGTGCAAATGTGAGTTATGAGAGCCAGGTTTGGCAAATAACACCCTGGCTCCTGACTAGCCAAACCCCCCTACTTTCTGTGGGTTTCCGGCATTACCATTACGCTGGCAGGCTTGGGTAGTTTTTGAGCCTCTTTCCAGGTACAACGAGTGTCATCTCTGTATCTAACAGCTAAGAAGCTTTGCAGCAAAAGTGATTGTGATAACAGCATGTGATAGCACAAAAACAATGTGTCCAAGAAAAGCTTAACGGATTACTGACAAGGTGTACTAGCATTTCAGAAGAATCATTTGAGTTGATTACTGTGCAGGAGCTAATCATGAGCTAATGTTAGCGGATGATTTAAGAGACAATTAAGGCATTGTTACTTCATTATTCAGTACACACTGCGAGGCTGTACTACTGCTTTCCTCAGTAAGGAGAGAAAAAAACCCAAAGCAAAACACACCCCTTCACATTCTTTTAGCCTTTCCTGATCCATTCACACCAACTAAGATACATGAATAACCCAAAACATAATACCAAACCAGTTACTCATATTTTAAAGTAGTCTGTCACATTTTCTTTCACAGTTTTGTTTATTGTTTTTGAGGATGAGGGCATGTCATACAACCTGCCCATGTTGGCATCTGACCAATTTGGCTAGCTTTTACCAAGTGACAGATGAATTGGCACCAAAATACCTTAGAGTTTGATTAGACACACATTTTCAGTATATACCTGTACATCTACTTATTTCACACACTTATCTAATCAGTCAATCATGTGGCTGCAGTGCAATGGATAAAATCATGCAGATATGGGTCAGGAGCTTCAGTTAATGTTCACATCAACCATCAGAATGGGGAACAAATTTGATCTCAGTGATTTAGATCGAGGCATGATTGTTGGTGCCAGACGGGCTGGTTTGAGTATTTCTGTAACTGCTGATCTCCTGGTATTTTCACACATAACAGTCTCTAGTTTACTCAGAATGGTGGCAAAAAAAAAAATTTAAATAAAATAAAAAATAAAACAAAATCCAGTGAGCAGCAGTTCTGCGGTTTCAGCCTTATTCTGAGAAATGTCGTGCATGCACCTTTGACTGTGTACCCCTGCCAGGCTGCATCAGCTCTCTGCCCAAGCAGCGAACCAGACCCCCTACCTTGCCTCTCAGGCCAGGGCTAAAAATAATGTTTAATGTTTCATTAACATCAGGAGAACTGTCTGTCATTCACAGAAAGGAGCTCTGCGGTTTGATCACACACACACCACACCAAGAAACTTTGCCACGTCGTCAAGCTTCTCTTGGGAGCGGCTGATGAGCATCATGGAGAACCCTCGTTGAGCAAGCTGAAAAGAGAAAAATTTAGAATTACTTCATAACAGAAATGCAAAGCATCTGTAGGAATGGGAGACTGCGCAAAGTCAGATATGGATAGAGAGTAAGAGAGAATACGAGATCGAAAGAGAGAAGGGACAAAGAGGCTGATGTGATTCACAAGCAGTTTTCTAACTCATCCAAAGAATGAAGCGCCTCATCATAAAAGCCTCAATGGGCGCTAAACTACCATACCTTAGAAGCTGTAGGTTTATAATCAGAAGAGCAAAGATCTCATAACACAAGTTAATGTTCACATCCTTGATTTGATAGGATACAGATACATGGTCAGAGAATTCCACGCTTCCCAAAATTGGTGCAAAAACATTATGGAGTAACGTAACTAATGGAAGTATGTAATTATTCAATGTTAAATACTTTCTCCTATCCCAGTTTAATATGGAAAGAACTGCAAGTAAACCATTTATAGATCGACTCCCCCAAAAGTGTAAACACTGTTGCCCAGCATGAGGCAACAACATTGAATTAACCAATGGCGTGTGTTTGGGGCTTGTGCAACCAATGGTATACAGGGGGAGTGTTTGAAAGAGGTCTTTATTTTTGCAATACCATTTGGTGACGGAAGTGGCACCGAAATTACACTTCAGCTTGACGTTAATTTAGAAAAAGTCAAAATTAGCCTAAAAGATCTGCTGCTTTTAACTCTACAAGTTACGTGATGTAACGGGTCTTTTTCCGCCAGCAGTCTTCTAGTCACCCTCCTTCTCTTGGCCTCTGAGTAAAACCTCTGTCTTGTGATGAGTCACCGTGCTTTCCGTGGAGCGAAGAGATAAATAAGAGAAACCCTTACCTCCTCCGCATAGGATTTCCCAATCCCATCTGTGGCTCCCGTCACAACTGGAAAAACGAGAAAGAGACAGGATCAGTGTTTGCGGCATCAAAATCACACACACACACACGGTAAGCTGGGCAAACAGGTATGAACAAAAACAACCCCACACCTGCAAAACTGCCATCTAAAAAGGCTATGAGTTTGCTGAATAGCAACTGACTTCTGTGTTAAGACTAAATAGGCCAGTCACATAATCTCAAAGTATTTTTGTGAGAGACAAAGCTAAACAGGAGATTCCACCAAGACGAAAGTGGTCGGCATGAGTGAGGTTCCTAGACACATTCCATTATCAAATCTTGCTTTTTTGTGGAATTGTTTATTCATATTGACCCAAAACCCTGACAATATTGATTAATTTTAATTAAACTAAACCCAGTACTAAAGAAGAGTTAAACACTTCAACCTGCAACAATAATCAGCCCATCTCTATTTCCCAAGATGCTCCAGTTTTATAAAATGTATATGCACACATAGAAACAAAAGAAAATATAAAAAAAAATAAGTATGAAGACAATTTGGGATGGCTGATCAAAGTGAGGCATGGGCAGTGGTCATTTGCAAGAACAGGGCTGTGGGGGAAGAGAAGATGAGGGGGGTTATGACGTCTGTAGAGCACGACAGCACAGGAGGGGTGAGGAGGGATCCTGGGGGCTGCTAAAAATAGAAACCAGAAGGGGGGGGGGGGGGGGTAAATGGGAGACTGCGCAAAGTCAGATGTGGGTAGAGAGAGAGAGAGAATACGAGATTGAAAGAGAAGGGACAAAGAGGCTGATGTGATTCACAAGCGGTTTTCTAACTCATCCAAAGAATGAAGCGCTTCATCATAAAAGCCTCAATGGGCGCTAAACTACAGTACCATAGAAGCTGTAGGTTTATAATCAGAAGAGCAAAGATCTCATAACCCAAGTTAATGTTCACATACTTCATTTGATAGGATACAGATACAGGTCGTAGAATTCCATGTTTCAGACAATTGTGCATGCGTGCATATAACACCAGCACACTTGTACCAAGAGGGATTGGGAAACAATTTTCAGAATTTCATTAGAGAATGCGGTAGTAGAAACTGAGAGGTGGAGAACCCAAGTTTGGACATTCTGTAGGTCATCTAAAAGCTCTGCAATCCATAGTTAAGCTTAACAGCATAGAGCTCATAACCCAAGTCTACAGTTGCTTCCTTTATTTAATAAATGGTAATGTAACTTGATCCGTTGAAATGAAGAGTAAATTCAGTAGACATGTGCTTTAAGAAACATCCTTGTAATACTGGAGCATTAGGCAAACATCATAAAGAGAAATGAGACCATCAGGTCATGACATGAACATGGGCTTCATTCTGGAGAAGTTCAGGTAGGTGCTTCAAACCTTCAGGAATTCCAATCCGGTCTCATGACAAGTACGGGTGGCAATAGTACGAGATTTAGAAGAACACTTTTACTCCCATAGAGAAATTTTTTTTGCCTACTTTTCCTGTTTAAACCCTAACCCAAATGCCAAACCTACACCTAACCATGAAGGAACCTGACCCCTTACCCAAACCTAACAAATGTTATTTTAATATCATAAGGAGTTTGGAACGAGACGAGGGAAGTGCATTACAGGTTATTCACATAAATATGGAAAGGGTGTTTCCCTTCTTAAATTAATTGTTGGATAGGAGGCTAGCTAAAATGTAATGCCCATTTTGTAGCGATTTAAAATTGTTTGTTTGTCGATTGGTTTAGTGTCTATGGGAATTAAAGTCATACATTTTTGTACAAGCCAAGTTGTACCATACCTTACGATTGCGCCATCTTGTACAAATAACTACAAGTTATCATGACATCATGTTGAGAATTCCACACTTAGACAATTGTGCGTGTGTGCACATACATCAGAATGTCTCAAACACAAAGCAAAAAGGGCTTGGGGGCAATTCACAGAATTACAAGTGAGAATAGACATAGAAATGTGGTGGGCACTTTTGGCACCTCATCCATCGCTACATCCTTTTCACCGTCAACGAGCATCAAAATTTATCTAAAATCCATATTGACCAATCAAAATCTAGTCCCATATAACCGGGGACCAGTTCCGCTCTACCACAACCCTGACACTGTGATGGATACACAAGATATCATAAAATGGACTGCCAACCATCAAAACCAAAGTCTGTTCCACAGAAACACCTACACCTACGAGCAGGACTTAATTCCCATGACGTGAGCCATACGACTGTGACAAACCACGAATATGCATGTAAGCAGCCACATGAACGTTACAAGAAGCATTGATGCTTGACCGGAGATGCTTATAATTTGTACACAAAATCTGTATTATGCGTTTATATAGACGAGGGTCAGATGGAATCATGAAAAGACCAGTTTATCTAGATGCTGCTACACCTTTCAGAAACAGTCAGGAGATTTCTAATGGTTAAAAGCATCAGACCTTCCAATTAAATAAGAATGAAGAGACCCAGGAGGAGCTACTCGCCCCTCTTGAAACGAACATTCATGCTTGGGTACATTTACGAACAGTGCGTTCAGAAATATGGAGCTGCACAGGCGCATTGGCCCTGATCAGACTCCGTATTCCTGCACTAAAAAAAAAAAGCAGCTGGGTGAGTAAAAATAGCTGCCTCGTCTGGAACAGCTGCAGCACTTGAATACCAACAAGATGCTACCCGCTCAACCTCTCTCTCTCTTTTTCTGCATCCCCCAGCAACACAGCTCATTGTAGAGCCCTTGGTACACCAAGGGAAAAAAAGCTGACTGACGATTATTGAACAGAGAATTTGTGCTTGCAGTTATTCTTACATGCCAAATACTCAAAATATCTGAGGCCAGTTTAGTGTAATTAAAATGGGGGTGCAATGCAGTTTTGCATTCACCTTTAGACCAGCTTCTACTGTATGCAATCTGTCGCATCACTTCATCTCTCTCCCCCTCCATGAATGAACCGTTCCGTTCTTGGCTCGGTAGCACTGCAGAATGCTTACACCTCCGCCCACTCCCCTCAAAGCAGCAGCATCATGCTTTAAATAGCACAAGCCAGTCACATGGCCAGCAGGAAAACTACACACCAGAGCAGTTCAGCACCCAAAATAGAATCTATACTCCGATAAAGGTGGATTAAAAAAAAAAAAATGGTGGGGGTGAGAGGGTGCAATCAGAAATGGCAGCAAAAGCTTGTTTCCAAAAAAAGAGGTGAAAAAAATCAATAGTTCTCTCTGCAACTGTCTCTTTCTTGCAAAAAATTAATTAGAACAGAAAAGGGCAGGAATAATTCAAAACATCTAAACATAGACTAGGTATATTTTGGTACACCTGAGCAGTAGGAGGAGACTGGAAAACAAGAGGCAGTAGAACTTGCCATTGGATTTGTGCAAAAGTAGCACCCATCATGCATGCAAAAGGTAAAATACTGTACAAAAAGGCATTTTAATGAATGCCTCTAGGACACTAGAGACCTTTCACATAAATTCTCAGTTCTTTGAGCAGAATAAATTGCTATAGCAAAGAATTTGAAAAATGACATTCTAAGCTGATGAAAACAAACTTGGCACACTAGAACGATTTAAAATGAAATGGAAATATTGCGTTTACGGTAGGTGCTAGCGTTCCGAGTCTGAATTAAACAATTTAGGCCAAGGAGATCCAATTAAACGTATGCTATATTCCAAACAATAGCTGGTCGGAATGGGATGCGAATTGTAACTAATGTTAAACACCAGATGGAAGATTTCCTTTTCAGGATATATAAATAAATAAATGGAGCAGAGTCGTGACAGAGAAGAGAAAAGGGAGGGTGGGGGCTCGCAGAGGGCGAACAAACAGAATTGGGAGGGGGTGGTGTTGGGAGGGTGGGGGTTCTTAGTGATAGAGACGAAGGGGATGAGCAAGAGATGGGAGGATGGAGATAGGCTTAGACAGAGAGAGGAGGGGTGAGAATAGACGAGGGGTTGCAATTTTACCCAGCATCCTCAGTTTTGCCACGTGGCAGCAAGCGTGTTAGTCACATGAATGACAGCGTACTCTTTGAAGACCCCACCACCCGCGCCTCTTCAAGAGCCAGTCACACTGTCATCATTCACAGTGCACAAGGGCTCACACATTCACAAGCTGCACAATCCACATTCACTCACTCACTGGGGAATGCATCTCATTCACTTTGTCCCTTTTACCTAGCATGAATGGGCTAATGTTGTTATTCACAAACCTGTGCATCCACAATCAGTGAGAAAAAGCTTGAACGCAAGCACTTTCAGAACAAAATTAAATGGTGCATTCTATAAAACCTCACCTGTGCCTAGAAATGCTGGCCAGAAGCAGTTTTGAAACACAAAACTCCCTCCATTTTAATGTCAAACCAAGTTTGTGTGACAATCACCCCCATCCCCATGAATGACTGCAGCTCTATTACATAACTGTGTGATTCTCAAACACATTTAGTGTTCTAAAGGAGGATGAATTGAGTCACTGGAGGACAGAAGAGATGGGGAAGGGTGGGGGGTTGATGAAGCCCTAATTCTGGCTACTCAGTCAGCATCACAACTTGGCTAAGAGAAAGACCAACCGATCTCATGCTTGCAGTTCACTGCACAAGTCAAATAAACGATCACCAAGAACTCTAAACCTGGCAGTCTAAATTAAGTATAACTACCCATACATACAGTAATGGGTGTGCACTGTAGCATTCTAATGTGATCCATGTTGCACGTAGGGCTGGGCGATATATCTACAAAAGTTCTCTATACATCTTTTTAGCTTATTGACGATATTGGATTTATATCTTGATAATTATGCATTTTCTCTGAAATAGCATAAAAAAAATAAAAATACTTTACACTGTAGTAGATTCAAAATGTTCAATGCATGAAATACAAATCTAAAAATAATGAAGGCATGTTTTCCCACAGTTTTTTACTAAATTAACAAGAACGATAAAGTCATTTTCATTTAGATACACCAATACAGTAATAGGCAATATTTACTTACATTTTAGGCCTATTTGTACCAAAATATTGTGTAAAGAAGTTCACTCACTTTTTGGAGCCTAGTTAAATGTAAATAATATAAAATTGAAATGTTATATATATATATATAAGGATTGCATTTTTTAGTTGTTTCTTGGTATAATAACAATACATTTGTCGCATTTACTTTTACCTGGAGCTTTTATTATGGCGCAAAGCTGAAGGTGCTGTCTGGTTCACCTTCACTTGGTGCTTTTATTTTGGCAAAACACTGTCCCTGCACCTGAAATAATGTCAGAATATATATTTGATGAAGGATGCAATTCTTGGCTTGTAAAACAATACGTTCTTTAGGTATGCATGTCAGTAGTATGAATAGATTTTGGACATACTTCCTCCGGGGGAGTGGGTATTGACCCGTGACCCAGATGTATGATGTAATAACCGTGAAAAGTATCTACTCTGGTTACAACTTTTGTTAAACAAGCATCATCTAAGCACAAGGGACATCTTTCTTGGTGTGTGTATATATCCATCTATCTATATCTATCACTTGCAGTTGAAAGTGCCGTCCAACTTGCGGATCACCGCCGTTCTTTTAAATCCAGCGTTTTGAACATGACGTTGCCTAAGCTCCCGAGGAGTGTTTCTCACTTAATGTTTTCGGAATACTGAGGATTCGGACTTACTACTCCATTGGCATACTATTTATTACAAGTATGACTATTCGGATGCAGCGGGTATGTATTTGCCAGATTGCAATGTTGCTCATTAAAAATCAGTTAAAACGCGCTCATCTCCTTTTCCGTAATACCATGTCCATTTTTAGATTTGTATAATAACTTGTAGTGCTTGCAACTATTTGGAATTGCACTACTGTGTGGATCTGCAGCGCTTTTTCACAATGCATGCGAACCGCTCTGACAGCGCTTTATTACAGAACACATAACCTTTTCAGTTGCTTCAGTCACACACAGACTATGTATTCATTGAATTTAATTGCAGCCTTTTGGGGTTTAAAACTCACAAATGACGATACTGAGATTTTGATGTTATTTTGATTAATTGTGCAACCCAGAAGGATTGTGAAATTAGTCTCATGATGCACTCTTTTGGAAACAATGGCCAAATAAAAAATAAAAAAAATAAACTCTACAAGCATTGCAATTTTCACGATATTGCAGAATTTTATATTGCCAGCAAAATCATTGCAATTATATCGTGAATATACTATACTTTGCTCAGCACATGTTGTTGCACGAGACAAAACCGGTCTCATTCAACATTCCAAGTTAAGTGTTCTGAAGGAGTGAATCTTATGACACCTCTCAACAACATGTCAGGGTGTGATTTCACACCAAAACATACACATATATATATATATATATATATAAGAACCCTAACCCTTTTGCTTAATGAAATTGACAGCTATTTTTTGGACTATAAAGTTTGTTTTTATTGTGACATTTATAAAGATTAAGCTCACACCTCATACTCATTAAATGTAGAAAAATAAATGTAATTGTCATTACAATAATGATATTCCATGGCTATGTTCATGGTGAAAAAAAATAAAGAGGAAAAATACAAATATGTGCACACACACACGGGGGTAGTTGGGGGTGTTGAACTTGTTTTGATTGTTGGGGGAGGTTACCTCCTCCCATCCCCCTGGAATCTAAACCCTGGTAATGCCTTTGTTGATTTATAAAAATAAAAATCATTGTATATATACACATACACATACATACATACATACATCTGGAGACATTGAGAAATTGGGGGAAAATATGCTTAATTGTCATGATAAGCATGTCAAATTGCAACATGAGAGGTAAAAACAAGGTTAAAATAGAAAACAATTCTATATGCAAAGTAAAAATACTAAAGTAAAAGCTTATGCGTCTTTGTGCGTGTATGTATGCATGTATACACACACACACACACACACACACACACACACTTTTGAATTTGGGCTAAATGTGACCTGGACACATTTCTGTGCAATTAAACAAAGAACAACATCATATTCAGATTGGATGACGCAACTAACCTGTGCAAATGCTTATTGTCTGATTCTCTCTCTCTCTCTCTTTTTTTTTTTTTAATTCTGCAAGGCATTAACAGTTCTATTGTCCATTTATGCATCTGTTAATCCTTTTAAAAGAATGCTGCATGGGATTCCTTTAAAATGTATAATTAAATAATGTTGAGAGAGAGAGAGAAGCCACACCTGACTAATAACAATGGTCTTAAAAAAAAAAAAAAAAAAAAAGAAAAAAGACTGCTTCTAATGCTGCAAGCAGATCATGCACAATAGCTAAATCACCTGGCTTTCAACCAATACCAAGGCAGTGCAGTACCCAAAAATAGCACCAGGGGTCTCCCTTAAAATGTAAGCGTCTCAGTTGAGGAGCATACCACTTCCTCATAACTAGTAAGTATGACTCACCTCAAAGTTACTGCAAACTCAGCACGTTGTACCTTGAGAAATGCAGAGTTTTATGACATCTGTGACTTCATACCCTCAACATGCAAGTGAACGAGTTTCAAGGAGCCACCAGTTTTCACACACAATTTACGTGGTTAGTTTCGAGATTTGGAAATGAACTGTTGCTCAACCTGACAAGACCTGTGCTTCTGGATTGGCAGGAAAAGGGACTAGTTCCCCCCCTCCCACTTCCAATTATTCACCTCCACCTTACCTGCGCACAAGCTGCCTTAGCTAAACGCACGTTAAAACTGAACAAGTCAGACTGGTACCCGGCTTTTCTAGTTTCAAGGATCGGCTTTCATCACCACAGTATTTGACATCACACTTACAGAATGTACGAAGGAAATATTTCAAGCAATGTTTCAAAATGTCACTCCGAAATGGTGGCGGTGTGGCCTAGTAGCTGAAAACTAAATGGGTGTGGGTTCGAACCCTGATACATCTATTATCACTATTAATGGACACTATGGACCTCATTCATAGCACCATTTTTAATTATTGATGGGAATAAAAACACGGCTGTGAGCGATAGAAATACAAGCTGTGTCTGAATATCCATTCTTCCTTACTATATAGTATGCCAAAAACAGTATACCAATGGAGTAGTATATCCGAATCCTCAGTATTCATAAAACAGCAAGTGAGAAATTCCCAGATAATCTATAACTTCTGGCGATATTCTGAAGTGCGGATTCTTTCCGATCCCATAATACCTCTGAAGCCGAGAGCTTGTCAACTTTGGATTTAAAAGAACGGCGGTGAATCACGACTTGGATGGCTCTTTTCAACTGTTAATGATATATAGCCTATTTACCAAGAAAGTTGTTCCCTAAATGGTGCTTGTTTAATAAAACCAGAGTAGATTTTCGCAGTTGTTGATTTTACGTAACATTTGCGACACGGTACATTGCCCACGTTCCCGGATGAAGTATGTCCGCAATCTATACATACTACTTGCATGCATACCTAAAGAACGTTATGTTTTACCAGCCAAGAAGTGCATCCTTCATTAAATACAGTACATACTCGGTCAGTAGCCTACACGATTTTGGATGCAGGGACAGTCTCTTTATTGGGTTGTACAGTTGTCGAAACTTTGAAAAATAAAAAATCTTTCCAGAAAGTTTCACTTGACCAAAAAAAAAAAAAAAGAAAGAAAGAAACACGAGTATGGGAGTCTATTCCTCAGCCTCGTTTTCATTCCCGTCAAAAATTAAAAATGGCGCTACTCTGAATAAGGTCAGCGGTGACCTTGAGCTCTGAGGCTCTGAACCACAGGGGGCCTGTCCCTGTAATTGGTCTCTTTGGATAAAATACCAGCAAAAACACAAATGAGATAATTTCTTCAAAATACTCGTCATACTCAGAGGAACTGCGAACTTGAAAACGCTTCGGATGTGCAATGACCAAGTCGACCGCTGGGGGCTTTGAATGCTGGTGCACTTGCTGCCTAGGCAACATCCCCCTACAAGTGAATTATGGCATGATGAGCCATTTCAAAATCTTTAACAGCGAGACGAGTGAAGTTACCGTGCTCAGAGTCCGATTGTGCTTCCGGGAAAATCGTTGCGCTGTACTTCGTGGCATTTTAAAATTTGAGCATCACACACAGTCTCCTCTCACACGCCGCACGTGGTATGGACCCGCATTATAATTAAGATTGGCGTTTTAAACTGCGTCATGTTGCCAGAACCAACCTCTGTGCCCCAGTGAGGGGATGGAGCGGTCAACAGTCGACAATACCAGCCGAAAAGACATCAATCGAGAGGTTAAGCCGCAATTTGCCCACAAAA